>NW_026606341.1:0-2500 GCF_029834395.1 Sorex fumeus
AAAAACAAGAAGAAAAAGAAGAAGAACATGAAAAAGAAGAAGAAAACAAGAGGACGAATAAGAAAAAGAAAAAATCAAGAAGAAGAAGAAAAAGAAGAAAATGAAGAAGAAGAAGAAGAAGACGAAGAAGAATAGTAGGAGGAAGTGGAAGGGGAAGGAGGAGGAGGAGAAGGAGAAGAAGAAGAAGAAGAAGAAGAAGAAGAAGAAGAAGAAGAAGAAGAAGAAGAAGAAGAAGAAGAAGAAGAAGAAGAAGAAGAAGAAAAAGGAGCAGAAGCAGAAGAAGAAGAAGAAGAAGAAGAAGAAGAAGAAGGAGAAGAGGATGATGATAATGATGATGAAGAATAAGAAGAAGAACAAGACGAAGAAGAAGAAGAGGAAGAGGATGTGGAAGGGGAAGGAGGAGGAGAAGAAGAAGAAGAAGAAGAAGAAGAAGAAGGAGCAGAAGCAGAAGAAGAAGAAGAAGAAGAGGATGATGATGATGATGATGATGAAGAAGAGGAAGAAGAACAAGAGGAAGAAGAAGAAGACGAAGAGCTAGTGGAAGGGGAAGGAGGAGGAGGAGGAGGAGGAGAAGACGAAGAAGAAGAAGAAGAAGAAGAAGAAGAAGAAGAAGAAGAAGAAGAAGAAGAAGAAGAAGAAGAAGAAAAAGGAGCAGAAGAAGAAGAAGACGAAGAAGGAGCAGAATCAGAAAAAGAAGAAGAAGAAGAAGAAGAAGAAGAAGAAGAAGAGGATGATGATGATGATGATGTCGATGATGAAGAAGAGGAAGAAGAACAAGACGAAGAAGAAGAAGACGAAGAGCTAGTGGAAGGGGAAGGAGGAGGAGGAGGAGAAGACGAAGAAGAAGAAGAAGAAGAAGAAGAAGAAGAAGAAGAACAAAAAGATGAAGACGAAGAAGACGAAGAAGAAGAAGAAGAAGAAGAAGAAGAAGAAGAAGAAGAAGAAGAAGAAGAAGAAGAAAATGAAGAAGAAGTAGACGACGAAGAGGAAGAGGAGGAGGAAGTGGAAGGGGAAGGAGAAGGAGGAGGAGGAGCAGAAGAAGAAGAAGAAGAAGAAGAAGAAGAAGAAGAAGAAGAAGAAGAAGAAGAAGAAGAAGAAGAAGGAGAAGAAGAAGCAGAAGAAGAAAAAGAAGATGAAGAAGAAGCAGAAGAAAATGAAGAGGAACCGTAAGAGGAAGAAGAAGATAAACAAGAAGGAGAAGGAAGAATGAGAAGCAGGAGAAGAAAAATATTATGGAGGAACAGGAGAAGAAGTAGGAGGAGAAGAAAAAGTAGAAGAAAAAGAGTAAGATGAACAAGAAGAGTAGAAAAAGAAGAAAAAGAAGATAAAAAGAAGAAGAGTAACAGAAAGACGAATAAGAAAAAGAAAAAGATTGACAAGAACAAGAAAAACAAAAATAACAAGGTGAGGTAGAAGTGAAGAGAAGGAGGAGAAAAAAGAACATGAAAAAGAAGGAGGAGAAGAAGAAGACGACGAAGAAGAAGAAGACGTTGAAGGAGAAGAAGAAGAAGAAGAAGAAGAAGAAGAAGAAGAAGAAGAAGAGGAAAGAAGAAATAGAGGAATGAAAAAGAGAAGAAAATAAGAAGAAGAAGAAGAACGAGTAGAAAAGAAAAAGAAAAAGAAGAAGGAATAGTAGGAGGAGAGGAATAAGACGAAGAAAAAGAAGAAGAACAAGGAGAACAAGAATAAGAACAAAAAAAGAACAAGAAGAGCAAGAACAAGAATAACAATGAAACCAAAAGCTGGTTCTTTGAGAAAATTAACAAGATCGATAAGCCTCTAGCAAAACTCACAAAGAAAGGGAGAGAGAAAACTCTAATCAACCGAATCAGAAATGAAAAGGGGGTCATTACAACAGAAACCACAGAAATTCAGAGGATCCTCAGGGAGTACTTTGAGAAGCTTTATGCCACGGAACCTCAAAACCTCGAGGAAATGGATAAATTCCTAGACTCCTACAGACTCCCAAGGCTGAAACAAGAAGACCTGGAATACCTGAACAGACCTATCACCATCAAGGAAATTGAAATGGTAATAAAAAGTCTCCCCAAGCACAAAAGTCCTGGCCCGGATGGATTCACTAGTGAATTCTTCCAAATCTTTAAAGAGGACTTACTCCCAATACTCTTTAAGCTTTTCCACGAAATTGAAATATCAAAAACACTTCCAAACAGTTTCTACGAAGCAAATATCACACTGATACCAAAAGCAGACAGAGATACCACAAAGAAAGAGAATTACAGGCCGATATCCCTGATGAACACAGATGCAAAGATCCTCAACAAACTACTAGCAAATAGAATCCAACTACTCATCAAAAAGATCATACACCATGACCAAGTAGGATTCATCCCAGGGATGCAAGGATGGTTCAACATTCGGAAATCAATCAACATAATCCACCATATCAACAAAAGAAAAGATAAAAAGCATATGATCATATCAATAGATGCAGAGAAAGCATTTGATAAGATCCAGCACCCCTTTATGATGAAAACCC
>NW_026606342.1:0-157500 GCF_029834395.1 Sorex fumeus
GAGCCCAGGGGGCAGCACGCACCTGCCCCGTGTCCACAGCCCCGCCCCCCTCGGACTAGGCCCCGCCCCCACGCCCTAGCCCCGCCTCCCGACACTCGCGGCCCCGCCCCCCGTGCCCTAACCCAGCTGCCCTGGGAACCACGGCCCCGCCCCAAGGCCGCGGCCCAGCCTCCCTGACACTCACGCCCCGCCCCCTACGCCCCCACCCCATGTTCGAGCCCCAGCCCCTGAACCTCACGCCCCGCCCACCAGAGCCAAACCCCGCCCCCGAGATTCAGGGACCCACCCCTCCCCGTATCAGAGCACAGCCCAACCCTCACGACCCCCCCACCAGGACCAAGCCCCTCCCCTGGCACGCACGCCCCGCCCCTCCCCGTATCACAGCCCAGCCCCGTACAAGCATGCCCCGCCCACCAGGGCCAAACCCCACCCCCGAGACTCAGAGCCCCGCCCCTCCCCGTACCAGAGCCCCGCCCTGACGCGCACGCCCCGCCCACCAGGGCCAAGCCCCGCCCCCGAGACTCAGAGCCAGCCCAGCTGTGCTGGGAGTCTCTGGGCCCACACCTGTGCCCAGCCGGGCTTCCTAGTGCCCTTCCATTCTCGCCCGCGGGGGCTCCCCGCCCTCGGCCAAGTCCTGGCCCCCAAGACCCTCCACGCCAACGCCTGTCCACGCCGCCCGCCGCGTGCATCCCGGGAGTCCCCCATGGGCCCCTGGGGCAGTAAGGAAAGGGGGGCCCCGCCCACAGTCCAGCCCGACAGCTGAGCTGTGCCGGGCACTCGGCGATGCCCGAACTCGGCCCACGCAGCGGGCCGGTGGGATCGGCGGGCAGTGTCCGCTCGGAGCAGCGCCAACACGCGGCGCGGACGCGGGCTGGGGTTCCCACACGCGCCCCCGGGGCCCCTCGCCCGCACACTCGCGGGCGCGCGCGCACACACACACACACACACGCGCGCGCGCCGTGGGGGCAGGCAGGGGCGCGCGCGTCACGGGCCGGGCGCGGGACAAGGGTCCGTCCCGCGGCAAGGGACAGCCCCGCGGCGGCCGGCACGGAGCGCCCGGGCCCGGGGAGCCAGAGTCCCGGCGCCGGGCACGGGGGACTCGGAGCGGGCGCGTCCGGCACGTGGCCACGGGCGCGCCACCCCGGGCCGCGAGACGGACTGCGTCCCACGGGGCGCCGGCTGCTGGGCCCGCCTCCCGCGCGCCCACCCGCAGCCACACAGCGACCCCCGCCCCCGCGCACGGACCCGGGCCCCGCGCACAGACCGACCGACCCCGGTGCCGCGCGCAAACCCAGCCCGGCGCATGCCCCCCGCGCGCAGACCCCGCGCGCACAGCCCTGGACCCCGCGCGCAGCCCCCGGCCCGGCCCACGCCCTCCGTGTCCCCGCGCAGGACCCCCCGCGCCGGACCTGCCGGAAGGCCTTGAGGCGCTTCTTGAAGCGGGACGGCAGCACGAAGTCGCAGCCGCGGGCCAGCGCGGCCAGCTCCTGGCGCAGGTCGGGGTCCTGGCGCAGGGACAGCTCCCGCAGGCGCATGCTGTCGGCGGCGCGCAGCAGCCGGCACGGGCCGGGGCTACCGGGGCCGCCGGGGCCACTGGGGCCACTGGGGCCGGGGCCGCGCTGCGGGAGGCCGGGGCCGGGCTCGAGGCGGCAGCTGTGTCCGGGCCGGCCCGCGCCGCGCTCAGCGTGCTCCATGCGTCGCCGGCGGGCCGGGCGGGCCGCGCGCATTCCACAGGCTGGGGAGGGCACCCGCCAGGGGGAGGAGGCGCGCGCCTGTCGTCCGGCCGCACGGGCAGCGGGCAGAGGGCAGCGGCAGCAGCAGCAGCAGCAGTGGCCCTGCCGGCCGGGAGGGACAGCACACCACCGCGAGGGACACACACCAGGGCTGGACAGCAGCACCCGCCGGCCCTGTGCCCTCGAGCCTCAGGGGGACGCGGGGCTGGGCAGGTCCCCTGAGCCGGGCAGGGCAAGGTGGAGGGAGACGCAAAGTGGCCAGGACATGGATGTGGACAGACCAACAGGTTGTCCCGGGAGATGTCCCCGCACCTGGCAGCAAGGCTACCGTCTTCCCAAGCAGCTGACCACTGGACACTTGCTTACCCACTCCAGAGCACAGGAGGATCCCCCTCCACCCCCCCTGGCAGAGCACACGGGAGCCCCAAGACCCCCTCCCAGCGCACACAGGACCCCAGGTCCCCACAGCAACACGCAGACCCCGCAGCCCGAGTCTCCACTCCAAGAGCACCATGGGACAACGCGTCCCCTTCCAGAGCACACAGGCCTGCAGAAGTGTGGGCAGCAGCCACTTTTCGTGGGCGCAGGTTTCCCTTGGTGGGAACCAGGACCCTGAGCTGCACTGGGCTCTGGGTACCAGGCTGGGCCCGGGGTCACCGGCTCTGGGTAGGGTCTGGGCCTGGGGTCCCCTGCTCTGGGTACCAGGCTGGGCCCAGGGTCACCTGCTCTGGATACGGGGGCTGGCTGGGGCCAGGCATCTGCCCTGCAGACGACACAGGAGGACGCGGGCCCCACAGTGTCTGTACCAACACTCCTGGACACAGAGACGGCTCCAAGAGGGGCCCCCCCACCCACACACCCACACACACACTCACAGAAACACACACAGACACACAAAGACACAGACACACACACTTGGCACGGGCGACCCCAAATGCAGCACCATGTGGTCCCTCGAGGTGGGGGACGGCAGAAGCCCCCAGGGGGCCCTGGGCAGAGGTGGCGGGACGGGGAGAAGCCCCCAGGAGCCCGTGCTTTCCCACATGGACGCCATCCACCTTGCCTGCCCAGCCAGTCAGGCCTGGACACGCGGCCCTGGCGGAGGTCTGCAGGACACACTGGGGAAGGGCATGGACCATCATCCACTGGACAGAGCGAAACTCCCAGGGGGGAACATCCATGGGACAGACCAAGGCTACCAGTGGGGGCCATCCATGCAGACCGAGAGTGCCAGTGGGGACTGTCCACAGCACAGTGAGAGACTGGGTACTGTCCACAAGAGACCGAGACGGCCTTGGGACTGTCCATGGGAGACCGAGACGGACCTGGGACTGTCCATTGGAGACCGAGACGGCCTTGGGACTGTCCATGAGAGACTGAGACGGCCCTGGGACTGTCCATGGGGAAAGACCAAGACAGCCCTAGGACTGTGCATGACAGACCAAGACTGCCCTGGGACTGTCCACGAGAGACCGAGATGGCCCTGGGACTGTCCATCGGAGACTGAGACTGCCCTGGGACTGTCAATGGGAGACCAAGACTGCCCTGGGACTGTCCTCAGGAACTGTGGTGCCCTCACAGGGCGGCCTGGCAGAGGCTGGGGCCCAGGTGTGTGGACTGGCCCAGGACAGCAGCTTGGGCCCCCTACCTGGCCGCTACCCACAGGTGTGTGTGAGGGAAGTGCCTCTGGGATGTCCACAGTGCCATCCACCCCATAGGGCTGGGTCCCAGCCAGGAACAGGGCCCTTAGCCCCGAGACTCCCCGCATGCTGCAACTCTGGTCCCGGGAGGGTCCCTGACCGCCAGCAGGAAGCACGGGCAGCCCTGCAGGGTCTGGGAGGCTGCGGGCAGGCTGGGCGGCCCAGCACGGGAAAGACGGCCCTGGGCTCAGGCAGAGCTGGCCACAGGTAGGGCTCACAGGGCCCTGCCTCCAGGGGTCCTCTCCCGGGGTCCCAACCCAGGGCACCCCAGGCCGACCACTGGACTCAGCCCTCACCTGCTGGTCAGTGTGGGGAGAGCAGGGCACGGCCACCATGCAGGTGGGCAGTGAGACGGCCACTGACCCCCGCACACGGCGCTGCAGGGGACAGGCAGGCCCACCGCCAGGGTCACACAGTGACCGCCACAGACACCCCATCTGGCTCTGCAGCTGTGTGAGTCTGGACTCACTGCAGAAGGGCCCGAGTCTGCACTGCTGCCCGGTGGCTGGTGCCCACTGCCCGGTGGCCGGGAGGCCCCCTCGGGAGCCTCGGTGCCTGTGACACAGGCCTCCGGCTGCAATCTGGACAGAGCCTGCTGCACAGCCCCTGCCCCTGCACGCCCCCCGCCCCAGAACACTGCACGGGCCCTGCACAGTCCCCTAACCGTGCACGACCCCCTCAGCCTGCACGCCCCCTACTCCCGCATGGCCCCCTGCCCCTAAGCAGATGCCCACTGCCAGGGTGAGTCAGCAGCACCGGGGTCTGTCTCCTGGGCGTGGGGTCCGCAGGGTCCCTGGGGGCGGCGCCGACGACCCCCAGCTCCCTCCTGGGCGTGCCCGCGGCGGGTGGGCATGTGTGGGGGACACTCACCAGTCGGGGCCCTGCGGACTGGTGGGGTCCCCGTGCGGGGGGCGCGCTCCTGGAGGCGGTCGGGCTGGGCGCCCCGGAACGCTCGGGCTGCGGCGGGGGCTGGAGCTGCAGCAGGGTCTCCGGGGTCTCGGGGGGGCCGCAGCGGGGTCTCGGGGGGCTGCAGCGGGGGCTCCGGGCACTGCAGGGGGGGTCTCCGGGGGCTGCAGCTCGGCCCGCAGCGGCGCTGGTGGGGGCGGGTCCCACAGATCCTGCGTGGGCCGCGGGGTGTGCGGGGCGTGGGGGGGGGGGGGTCCCGGGGCGGGGCGGGCGCACACAGGCGTTGCAGGCAGGCGTGCAGCAGGCTTCTAAACTGGTCACCCACCTTCCTTCCCCAGGAAGAAATCCAGGAACTTCTAATGCTACATCTCTGTGCTCTCTGAAGATTCCTAAAAGCCATTAGAGACAGGAAACCTGCATATAAAATTTTGGGAAACTTGGGGGCCAGAGAGAACAGTCAGTAGGGTACTGGCCTTGCACGCAGAGGACAAGGGTTCAATTCATGGCACCCCATATGGTCACCCAAGCCCCGCCGGGGGTGATTCCTGAGTGCAGAGTCAGGAGTAAAACTTAAGCATTCTAGGTTCTGGATCAAACCTCCCCTCAAAAAATACCCAACTTTTTTGGAAACTAGGCTTGGCCGAAGTCTTGCAGTGCTCAGAATTAACTCCTGGTTCTGTGCTCAGAAACCATTTCTAGAGGTTTTCAGGGGAACATACACAGCGCTGGAGATTAAACCGAGGTCAGTCACATGGAAGGCAAGTGCCTTAACCCTGTAGGATATCTCCAGCCCTATATGCTATCATTTGCTTGGGGAGGGGGGAGGGGCAGGAGACGGGGCACACCTGGCTGTGTTTAGGTATTCAAGCGTCCCAGCCCATATTATCTGTACTATGACTCCAGCCCCCAATATGCTGACGTTTTGGACAGCAAATGAGCCACACTGAGAGAAAATAGTCCACAGCCTCAGTACAGCTGCAGGAAGCTACGAGAATGACACAAAGCAAACACAGAAAAATTGTCCCATCAACCCACAGAATCAGGAGACAACAGTGAACTTTAGGGCTCAGGCTTTGTGGGGAGAATCACAGAGAGCTGCCCCCGAGCCCTGGGAAACTTGTGAAGGGAAGCCAGACCTCACTGGCCTCTTGGGCTCTTCGTCTCTTCCCTGATCCTGTGGAACTGCAAGACTTGGTGAGAACCAAGTCCATCCTTACCCACTTACCAGCAACTCCATCCCCTGGCTGGGGCTTTTGGTTGACTCCCTTTCTACTGCAGTGACTCTTCATCCAGGAGGAGACAGGACCCTGGAAAAAAGGAAAAAGGACGTGAGGCCATCACAGTTCCCATGGCGAGCCTCTTCCCCTAGAACTAGGCCCAAGCCTATTGTAGATGTAGAGATTAAGGCTATTCAAAGAAAAGGATTCTCCAGGATATAGAAGGGCCCTACCTGGTGAGGCTCAGGGGTTAGTTTCCTCACTCAGGCATCAGTCCTGGCAGTGCTCAGGGGACCATGTGGGATGCCAGAGATCCACCTGGATCGACTATGCACAGGGCAACTGCCCTACCCATTCTATTCTCTCCCAAGCACCCCTTCCCATTTCTGAACCACCTTCTAAACCTTCTTGAATGATCCCTAATCTTTCCATAGTGGCTTCTGAAAACCAACCCCTCCCCCCCCACACACACACACAAAGAATGGTTTTATTATTCTTTTCCATCAGCTTTTCTCCTAAAAATATTCACTAGCTGCTTTCTCAATCTCTCTCTTTGCTTTTTCTGGTTTTTGTTGGTTCCTGAAGGCTTACTTCTGCTCTGTGTTCAAGGTTCACTTCTGGCAGTGCTCAGGGGACACTATGGGGTTCTGGGATTGACCCTAGGCCTGTTGCACGCAAGGCAATCACCCTACCCATGGCACTCTCTCTGGACCTTCACTTTCTAAATGAATGTCTTCCAAGCTGCCACCAGCGGTGGAATTAGCTAAAAAGAAAAACACATCATGAAGATTTCCTGAAAACACTTCATTAATAGTGAAAAAAAAAAAAACAGTTCTGGGGACGAAGCAAGACAGCAGGTAGGTTGTTTGTTATGCATTCGCCCAACCCAGGTTTGAATTCCAGCATCCCATCCGGTCCCTTGAGCACCTGAGGGCACAGCTAGGAGTAATTCCTTAGCATTGTAGTGTGACCCAAGAAGAAAAAAAAAAAAAAAAAAAAAGAAAGAAAAGATTCTCCCATGTTCAAGGCTTCTGCAGCTTATGTCCAGCACACATCTCTCCTGAGCAATCCCGGAAGCCGTGGGGACATCTGGAAAACACCAAGGGCTCCGCCTCCCCACCACAAACTGATTTCTGTGGTCCTGGAATAGTCTGGCTCTCAGTGTTCTCAAGCTTGGGTTTGGGGGTATGGTGCCGCCAGCAGGTCAATCTGTACATGTGAGGCGAGTGCATCAGCAGCTTGATTGTGCCTTCAGACTTCTAGATACCCCCAAATTGCTGCTGTGCCATTGGCCAGACCCCAACAACTTGGGGCAAAGTTCACCAAGAAAGTAAATGGCAAAAGTTAGGTTTGTGGGGCTGGAGCGATAGCACAGCGGGTAAGGCGTTTGCCTTGCACGTGGCCGACCCAGGTTCGATTCCCAGCATCCCATATGGTCCGCTGAGCACTGCCAGGAGTAATTCCTGAGCGTAAAGCCAGAAGTATACCCTGAGAATCGCCAGTTGTGACCCAAAAAAGCAAAAAAAAAAAAGTTAGGTTCTTGGGAAAAATACCAACAAACCACCTCCAGTTCAGCTATATAATTGGATGCAAGGCCTCTCTAGTTCCTGATCAAACTGTTTAATGGCCATGATCTCAGAGACTCAGAAACAAATCAGAAATGCGTCCAGTCCCCGCAATGGGTTGTCGGCTCCGGGCCACCCCAGGGAGGAAGGGTGCTGTCCGTCTGCTTGCTCCCCCTTGGTGGCTCGGTGGTGACCATCCTCCAGAAGCCATTGAACAGTCAGGGTTGGGCCTGCAGTGACAACACACACAGGGCCTCATGAGATGAGGGTGGAGCCGGCCCTTTCCTCCCCGTCCCAACGAGACCCTGAGTCAGGGTTCGCCAGCTACGAACAGACTCTCTGGCTCCTGATCAAACAGCTTAATGACCATGATCCTAGAGACTCAGAAACAAATCTCAGAACCCAGCGGCTTTTCGCAGAAATGCGGGTGGTGCGGTCCCCACAGTAAGTTAACAGTGCCCAGCCACCCAAGGTGGGAATATGTTCTGTGCCTTTTCCTGTGCCCCCTGTCCGCTCAGTGGCTGCCATCCTCCAGTGGCCATTGGACAGTCAGGTTTGGGCCCACAGTGATGAGACACACAGGGCCTCACGGGCCCTACCTGTAGGATAACACCCTTTTGTCCTTCCTCAGGTAGCTTAGGTTTGTCAGGTCACACCCATCTAAGGACACTGAACTTGTATTGTAAGCAATGTCCTTTCTGTGTGGACACTGGAAGACAGTTAATATTATGCTTTGTAACTTGGGAGTTGATTGACTCCGAATAATATTTACTCCTGGGCATCTGATTTCTTGACTCAGTTGCCCTTAGTTCCTAGCACCCCAAAAGCAGGGTCCCGACGAGGGACTGAATGGACCCAGGGCAAGCAGTGAGCTACCCTGGCATCGAAATGGGCCAGACCAAAGAGCCACGATACTCAACTATAAGTTGAGGGCATGATCATGGACAAATGCTGTCATGATCCAAAAGTAAGTACCGACGAGACTAGGACCCTGCTGGAGCTAGGAAGATTAACCTGACCTGAGGACTGCGAAACGTATAGTGAGATGTTCTCAGGAAGAACCAAACTAAGTTTATATCTCTTACTGTGCTCATACAGAATGACATTGCTAGAAATATTAGAAGTAGATTTATTACAACTATTTAAGTAGATTATTAACTGAGGGAAGAACACACCCTTGTTGGGATCCCACCCTTGGGCAGATCTCCTAGTAACCTGGAGTAATCTCTGTAGATGAGATTTTATCCTTGAGTTAATCTCCTTGGAGGAGTGGTCTTACCTCTCTTTGTTGATTCGTCAATATTCAACCCACCTTTATGTCACCGCCTTATGTGACTGCTGTATAAACTAAGACAGTAAGCTTGGAGAGAGGAAAGTCAGAAGCGATAAGCTTGGAGAGAGGAAAGAGTCAGAAGAGAGAGAACTCGGGCTCCAGAGATCCAGAGTCAGAGCCAGAAGGAGAGAGGTTCCAAGATTGGGGCCCAGGAGAGAAGGAGGCAGAGAAAGACAGGAGTGAAGAGGATTGGAATAAACTACTATTGATATAGACCGGCCTGGCCCTCGTTTCTTCTTCCGTCTGCCCTTGGCCAACAGCCGTTCTGATCCAGGCCACACACAGCGGCTCAAGAGCACTGAACGCAGGCAGTGAGACAGTGCCATCCAGTGAGCCCATGAACACACAACCTTCGGCGTGATAAGATTTTACACTTACCCACAGAAATGTCGGGCTTAATACTCACAGGCTCTGACCATCTCAAGTTGTGTCCATTTTCCCTGGGACAGCTTGCAACCAAGCACTGCAAAAATTATCCCTCTTGTGCACAGAGCAAGAGAGGTAGGGAATGAGTCAGGAGGACTCAGCCTGGGAACATGAAATGAGGGAGGCTGGCTCTGATCCGGAGGGTGGGGCAAGTGCACCATTTGCTGGTTTTGGAGTCTCCCAAGCAGGGTTCAGGGACCCCGGACCATTGCCTGTGATAGCGGGCTAGGTAGTTCAATGTACAGCTGATCAGACAATGCTGTTTAGGCCACCAAGGCAATCCCAGGGGTGCTCAATGGGCCCTGAGGCCTGGGATGCAAATTGCCTGGCAGGTGCCCCTGGGCTATCTCCACAGGTGCTCAAGAAAGAGCACAGCAGGACAGCATGTGGGTCCAACAGGAGAATGGGGGTGGCAGGGAAAACTGGCTTAGCTCAGTGGGTCAGGTCAAAGGCAACAGAAGCCTGGGTCAGGCAGGGGGAGAAAGAACACAGGGAAGAGAAAGATCTGGACACTCCTGCTCTTCAAGTTAGTGGTTAACAGAACTCAAACAGACCTGGCGAGGAAAAGGTCAGTGTCACTCAGCCTCAACCATGGCACATATAAGTTCTATTAGTGTTGGCAGCACAGGGGCCAGAGAGACAGCACAGCCGGCTTGCCTGGCATTCGGCTGACCTGGGTTTGATATCTGGCACCCCATATGATGCCCCAAACTCAGCAGGAGTGATCTCTGAGCATGCAGCCTGAAATAATCCCTGAACATTACCAGGTGTGGTGTGACTATGGGTCTCTGTATGTGTATGTGTGTGTGCAGAATAAATAAAAAATAAACAATTAGACCGGTGAACGAGAGGCAGAGAAGAATAAATTATATTTGGAGATCCCTTCTAATATAAATCCACCCTTACAAGTAATATACTCAAGAGGGCGGTAGGAAGTCCAAATTTGTAGGTTGATACCCTCTCTTGATTTCTAACAGGCCAGGTGAGGTCAGAGCAAACTACAGACAGAAAGCAAGAACAGGGCGCTCAGGGGTTCTTTGGGCTTGTGCCGTTTCAGATACTCTTTCCCAGTGACTCTTCTCCATGGATACCTTGCCCAGGTCATCCAAAACTATCAACTTCCCCTAATCCCAGGCCTTTTGGCATGTTCCAGAACTTTCCATACTCTCGGAATGATACTTTCGGTGACCATCTAAATTGTTCGAAGACTGATTCCCTGGTTTGTCGAGGGCCCACTGAGCACAAACTGCACACTGGGGCTGTAACCTGAAGCTGTCCTCACACTAACAAACATATCCCCTCCCTCAGTCCCCTGGAGTCTTTAAACTGCCATCACCTGGGGCCAGAGAGGGAGGGATGGGTGTTTGATCATTGTGTAACTGGAACCCAAACATGAATGCTTGTAACTATCTCACAGTGATTCAATAAAATTTTTTAAAAAAAAGAGTCTGCCTTGCAGGCAGTAGACCCCACTACTTCACTTAATCACTTAACTTCCCGTTAGTGGTCGATTTGCTCGAGCGGGCGCCAGTAACATCTCCATTTGTCCCTGTCGCATGCTAGTGTAGCCCAGTGGCATCTGTTCACTCTGGGAACATGAAGAGCCTCAAACCGACTGTTCATGATCTTGACGAAGAAGTCTGACCATCTGGAAGGTGGGCGGCCAAGCGGTCTTTTGACATCCGGTGGAATCCAGTCGGTAACAGCTCTAGTCCAGCGGTCATCTTTAAATCTCATTACGTGACCAGCCCATCTGATTTTTGACTCCTTGGCAAACGAGACAGCGTCCCTGATTCTTGATCATCGGCGGATGTCGGAACTCTGGATTCTTTCTCTCATTTGAGTGAAACGTGATATTCCAAGCATAGCTCTTTCTATTCTTCTTTGGGAGACCTGAATAGTGTTCTCATCCTGTTTGCGTAGGGCCCAGGTCTCTGAGGCATATGTTAATGCAGGAAGAACAGTGGAATCAAAGAGATGTGCCCGGAGCCAGAGGTTCTTTGTCCTCTTAGCTATTTCTTCGACGTTCTTGAAGGCGTTCCAAGCAGCTCTCTTCCTCCTGCGCAGCTCGGGTGCCAGGTCATTTGTCATGTTGACTTCTCAACCTAAGTACACATAGCTGTTGCATTTGGAGATGGTCATTCTGTTGAGAGCGAATGGGGCATCAGGAACGAGGCTGTTTCTCATAAACATTGTCTTCATAAGATTCAGCTGTAGTCCTACCTTTCCACACTCACGGTCAAAGTCCGCCAGCATTTGTGCTGCTTGGCTGATGTTTGGTGTTATTAAAACAATGTCATCAGCAAAGCGGAGGTGGTGTAATTGCCGACCATCTATCTTCACTCCCATTCCTTCCCATTCCAGTCGTCGCATGATGTTCTCGAGGGTGGCACTGAAGAGTTTCGGTGAAATGGTATCACCCTGCCGAACCCCTCTCTTGACATCAACGATCACTTCTTTGTAGAATGGTGAGATCCTGGTAGTGAATCCGCAATACAGCTCACGGAGGATCCTGATGTATTGGGCTTGAATGCCCTGATTGGCTAGGGCTTCAATGACCGCTTCCGTCTCAACAGAATCAAAGGCCTTCTTTAAATCAATGAACGTTAAACAGAGCGGCATCTTGAACTCCCGAGAAACCTCAATGAGCTTGGTTATCGTGTGGATATGGTTGATGGTGCTGCGGAACCCAGCTTGCTCGCATGGTTGTCCTTCATCTAGTGTTCTGCCAATCCTATTTAGGATGACTCGAGTGAACAACTTGTAGATGACAGACAATAGGCAGATCGGGCAATAGTTGCCAATGTCATGGATGTCTCCCTTCTTGAACAGTAGTACAGTCCTGCTGGTTTTCCACTGGGACAGAACCTTGCATTCAGACAGGTAGCGAGTGAAGAGCCGAGCCAGTGTATTGATGAGTACTGATGGCAGGTTCTTCAGGTGTTCAGGTCTGACCTTGTCTGGGTCGGGTGCTGTTTGTTTCTTTACCGATGAAATGGCGTGTCGGATTTCAGAAGGGAGAACGTTGGGAATGACATATCCATCCTGTGGAATTTGGTATGTCGGCAAATGGACATGGCTATCGAAGAGATTTGAGTAGAAGTCATGGATAATCTTCTCCATTGCCGTTCTGGAGGATGTGATGGATCCATCAGGACGTCGGAGGGCAGTCATCTTGGTCTTGTAGCTGGCGAAGGACAGGCGGGCGTAACGAATACTTTTCCCAGCTTCTGCCGCATCTACCAGTACTTCTGCTCTTCTCTCTTTGAGGTCTTCCTTGATCGCATCTCTGCACTGCTTTGCGAGCTCGGACGTTAGCTTGCGGTTGCCTGAGGCATGCACCAAACCACGCTGGCGAATTAGCTCAAGAGTTTTCAAAGACAGGCGATTTTTTGTGGCTATCTCTCTCTATCTACCCTGTGTCTGACTATCCTTGCCAGGGCCCAACAGCTGAAGACCTCCAGGCCCCAACCAAGGCCTTACTGGAGCCACTCTCCACACACTTGGATAAACCTCAGATATAACAGAACTGGCAGAGGAACCCAGGTGTGTGGGACCCGGGGCTGAGATCTCTAAGCCTGCACGGTTTGGGACTGGACCTGTCAGTAGCTAGACAGTTACACCCTCCAACTGCCGTGTAACCCCAACAAAGGCCAGGATCCAGAGATTATCACAACAAGCTCCTGGGAGCGCGCGGCCGCATTCACGGCCACGCGACTATTTATTTAATTTTCTCTAAATTTTCAGGGTACCTTAAATATCCTTAAATATCCAACCCACACGGCAGAGCCTGGCAAGCTATCCGTGGTCTATGCCAAATAGACCAAATTGATATGCCAAATCCAGTAATAAATGGATCTCATTTCCCTAACCCTGAATATGCAGAGTCAAGAAGGATATGGAAGGAGAAGCTGATAAAACACCAAGGCAGACATAGGCTGCCAAAACGCAGAAAAACAAAAATGATTGTCTGTACTTTTAATGCTCGTACGCTGGCATCTGCTGCATCCATTGAAGACCTTATGGTACAAGCACGAAAGATCAAGTACTACATCATTGGTCTGACCGAAACGAGAAGACATCAATCCCATCATGCTGTTTTCGACACTGGAGAAGAACTGTTCCTTGGAACATGTGATAAAAGAGGCGTCGGTGGTGTCGGTATCCTTGTCAACACAAACTTAGTCACAAGCATTGATTCATTTGAATGCCTAACAACCCGAATCGGACGATTACACTTGAATAAATGTGGCTCACTACCGGCAGTTTCTATCTTTGTTGTCTATGCACCAACATCCAGTTATGGTGAAAAAGAAACTGAGAAATTCTACATGGAGCTGGAGAAATTCTATAAAGAAGATCACACCTTCTACAAGATCATTGTCGGTGATTTTAATGCCAAGATAGGACCAAGAAGATCAGTCGATGAACTCCACATCAGAACCCATGGCCTGGAATGGAACGAACAGGATGACAGACTGTCTGAGTTCATCATGTCAACCAAAACCTTCCATGGTAACTCACAATTCCAAAAGGCCGAATCTAAACGTTGGACATGGGAGTCTCCCGATGGACGGTTCCACAATGAAATAGACCACATCATATTCAATCGGCGGTTTTGCCTAACCGATGTTGCTGTTGTCCCAAAATTCCAAACGGGATCAGACCACCGTCTTCTTCGTGCAAAATTCTACCTCACAGAACGAGGAGAAAAGAATGCAAGGTTTAAGAAGAAGACTCCCAGAACAACCACCAACTGGGAACTCTTTGGCTCTGTTGCGGCAACATGGGAAGATGCCGTCATTGACAACATTGATGAGGAATACGATCGAATGATTCAGCACCTCCATGATTGTGCAAGGAATGCCAAGAGAGAGATAACCACAAAAAACCGTCTTTCTTCGAATACTCTTGAACTTATTCGCCAACGTGGCTTGGCACGTGCCTCAGGCAACCACAAGCAAACATCCGAACTGGCAAAACAATGCAGAAAAGCCATCAAGGATGACCTCAAAAACAGGAGAGCAGCAGTACTGGTAGATGCAGCAGAAGCTGGGAAAAACATTCGTAATGCCCGCCTGTCCTTCACCAACTACAAAACCAAGATGACTGCCCTCCGACATCATGATGGATCTATCACATCTTCCAGAAGGGCAATGGAGAAGATTATTCATGACTTCTACTCAGATCTCTTTAATAGCCACATCCACTTGCCCACATACCACATACCACATGATGGATATGTCGTTCCCAATGTTCTCCCTTCCGAAATCGAACATGCCATCTCGTCGGTAAAGAAACAAAAAGCACCTGGCCCAGACAAGATCAGACCTGAACACCTGAAGAACTTACCATCAGTACTCATCAATACATTGGCTCGGCTCTTCACACGCTACCTGTCTGAATGCAAGGTTCCATCCCAATGGAAAACCAGCAAGACTGTACTACTACACAAAAAAGGAGACATCCACGACATTGGCAACTATCACCCAATCTGCCTATTGTCTGTCATCTACAAACTATTCACTCGAGTCATCCTGAATAGGATTAGCAGAACACTAGATGAAGGACAACCATGTGAACAAGCTGGATTCCGAAAAGGATTCAGTACCATTGACCATATCCACACAATAACCAAGCTCATTGAGGTATCTCGGGAGTTCAAGATGCCGCTCTGTCTAACGTTCATTGATTTAAAGAAGGCCTTTGATTCTGTCGAGACGGAAGCGGTCATGGAAGCCCTAGCCAATCAGGGCGTACAAACTCAATACATCAGGATCCTTCGTGAGCTCTATTGCGGATTCACTACCAAGACCTCACCATTCTACAAAGAAGTAATCATCCATATCAAGAGAGGGGTTCGGCAGGGTGATACCATTTCACCAAAACTCTTCAGTGCCACCCTCGAGAACATCATGCGACGACTAGAATGGGAAAACATGGGAGTGAAGATAGATGGTCGGCAACTACACCACCTCCGCTTTGCTGATGACATCGTTCTAATAACACCAAACATCAGCCAAGCGGCACAAATGCTGGCAGACTTTGACCGTGAGTGTGGAAAGGTAGGACTACAGCTGAATCTTACGAAGACAATGTTTATGAGAAACAGCCTTGTTCATGACGCTCCATTTGCTCTCAACGGAACCACCATCTCCGAATGCAACAGTTATATATACCTAGGTCGAGAAATCAACATGAATGACCTGGCACCTGAGTTGCGCAGGAGGAAGAGAGCGACTTGGAATGCCTTCAAGAGCATTGAAGAAATAACTAAAAGGACAAAGAACCTCCAGCTACAAGCACATCTCTTTGATTCCACTATTCTTCCTGCATTAACGTATGCCTCAGAGACCTGGACCCTACGAAAACAGGATGAGAACACTATTCGGGTCTCTCAAAGAGGAATCGAAAGAACTATGCTTGGAATATCACGATTCACTCAAATGAGAGATAGAATCCGGAGTTCTGATCTTCGTCAACGCTCAAGAATCAGGGACGCTGTCTCATTTGCCAAGACATCAAAAATCAGATGGGCTGGACACGTAATGAGGTTTACAGACAACCGCTGGACTAGAGCCATTACTGATTGGATTCCACGAGACATCAAAAGATCACGTGGACGCCCACCTATAAGATGGTCAGACTTCTTCGTCAAGACCCTAAATGATCGGTTTGAGGCTCTACATGTTCCTAAAACGAACAGATACCATTGGGCTACGCTAGCACGCAACCGGGATAAATGGAGACGTTACTGGCACCCGCTCGAATAAATCGATGAATAACGGGGATTAAGTGAAGTGATCTCTCTCTTGGCATTCCTTGCACATTCATGGAGGTGCTGAACCAGTCGATCGATATGCCAAAATCAGTAACTACAACTGGTCTCATTCACCTGACCCTGAAGGCTTCACCAACATGGCAGCACTGAGAAGGATGAGAATGGAGAGGCCAACAAAATCTCAAGGCCGACCTAGGCTGCCACAATGAAGGAAGACAAAAAAGATCATCTGTACTTTCAATGCACGTACGCTTGTATCAGATACATCCATCGAGGACCTGATGGTACAAGTGCGAATGATCAAGTACGACATCATTGGTCTGACCGAGACAAGAAGGCACGAATCTCACCATGCCGTTTTCGACACTGGAGAAGAATTGTTCCTCGGAACATGCGATAAAAGAGGTGTTGGAGGCGTCGGTGTCCTTGTCAACACAAACTTGGCCAAGAGCATTGATTCATTCGAATGCCTAACAACCCGAATCGGACGTTTACATTTGAATAGATGTGGCTCACTGCCTGCAGTTTCTATCTTCGTTGTCTATGCACCAACATCTCATTATGATGAAAGAGAAATCGAGAAGTTCTACATGGAGCTAGAGAAGTTCTATAAAGAAGACCACACCTTCTACAAGATCATTGTGGGTGATTTTAATGCCAAGATAGGACCGAGAAGATCAGCTGAAGAACTTCACATCGGGACCCATGGCCTAGAATGGAACGAACAGGGTGAGAGACTGTCTGAGTTCATCATGTCGACCAAGACCATTCATGGTAACTCACAGTTCCAGAAGGCAGAATCTAAACGATGGACATGGGAGTCTCCCGGTGGATGATTCCACAACGAAATAGACCACATCATATTCAATCGACGGTTTTGCCTGACCGATGTCGCTGTTGTCCCAAAATTTCGAACGGGATCGGACCACCGTCTCCTTCATGCAAAATTCTACTTCACAGAGCGGGGAGAAAGAGCTGCAAAGTTCAAAAAGAGAACTCCCAGAACGACCACCAACTGGGTACTCTTTGGCACTATTGCGGCAACATGGGAAGATGCCATTGTTGACACATTGATGAGGAATATGGTCGACCCCACTACTATTCCCCAGAATCTCACGTGGTTCCCTGAGCTCCGCCAGGAGTGGTCCCTGAGTGTAGAGCCAGGAGCAGGCCCTGAACAGCACTGGGTGTGGTCCCAAACCATTCCCTCTCTCCAAACAAACTGGAACACATTTGCAAGTACAAAAATGGGGTTTCTCTGTCTACTCTAAGAAGTCTCTGGCTGGCACTTTGGCTTCAGAGATCTCCAGGGGCCTCCTGCCTGGAATGTCATTTTCCTAATGTCATACTGCCATCTAGTGGTGCCAGGCAACTTTACACATAGATCCAGGAAATTTTGTGTTTCTACTCCTGGGCTGTCTGACATCTCTTCACATTTTCCTTTATCTATGAAGAGGATCTCCTAAAGACTGATTCTCTAATATATAACAAAAACAAAATACTTCTTTCAAGAAGTATAAACAGGGAGGGATACTGGAAACATTGGTGGTGGAGAATGGGCACTAGTGGAGGGATGGGTACTTGATCATTGTATGACTGAACTAGTCAAGAAAGTTTGTAAATCTATAGCTGTATCTCATGTTGATTCAATAAAAAAACTTTTTAAAGTATAAACAGAAGGGCAAAATAATTTCTTACCCTCTTCAGGTACCTTAATGGTAACTGAAATTCTAGAAAGTCTTTCCCAGGTTCGTCTGGACTCGCATGTCCAACTGATCTTTAAACCCCAGTGGCACACCTGTTCTTTAGTTAGCAATAAAGTGAATTTTCAAAAGTCCCAGCTGCCATGGATGAAATCCTGATTCCTATCCACCAAAGGGACATTTGAATAATCTAAAAGAAATGCTGAGGAACAGCCTGTAACCCTGGAGGTCAAGATCAAGAAGGAAGAAAGAGAGAAAAAGACACCCCCACCCCAGCTGAGAGGCTGGGAGTCTCTCCAGGCATCATCCACCCACCCAAGGGTCTCTGCCTTTGTCTCAGAACCGGGCAGCCAGGCCTTGGCTTATGGAGACACCGCGGAGGCCTGAGTGCCCAGCTGGATTGTGAAATGAAAAAAAAAACAAATGTGCTGGTCATTATCTGTTGGCCTGGTAACCCCTCATCCTTAACAGTCGCTGAAACTGCCCTCCATACTGGCCCCTGCAAATGCCCTTTCCCTCTCAGTTGAAAGCAAAATTCTCAAGTTCAGATGTGGTCAGCAATTGGGGGTGTTTTTGTTTTTGTTTTTCTTGGGTTGGTTTGTTTTTCTTTGGAGTTACACCAGGTGGTGAGCAGGACCTTCTCCCGGCTCTGTGCTGGGCAATCACTCCTGAAATGCTCAGAGGGCCATATGGGGTGCTCAAACCTAGGTCATCCAGGTGCAGAACCAGAGCCTCACCTGCTGGACTAAAGCTGCAGCCGGCCTCAAGATGGACCCGCCCTATTCTCCATTTTAGGAACAGAGTCAGACTTCCAATTTAAGGGTTCACTTGGATAGAGCAGTCACAGCTAAATGGCCCCTACCTGACCTGACCTTGGCCTGTGACAGAGGAGAAGGGACACAGGAGACTGGTTTCCTGAGGTCCTCACCAACTGGTGGCCAAAGGAAATTCCCTCCTGCATCTCCTAACTACCTCCAAAGCCAAGCTTGTTGGAGAAAATTTAATCCTCGTGCCCCACAGACAGGGATTCTGCAAGCCTCTCTAGGACCGCATGGACCTTCTCTCCCCAGAGCCCTGCATCTCAATGTAGGACCCTTCGCTGCCCACAAGCTCCCCAGACAGCACAAGCCCACAGTCAACCTGTTCCCCACCGCTCAGAAATGGATTTCACTCTCAGCCCAGTGATCGCAGAGGGGAGAGCGGTCAGGGTGCAGGAGGCAGCTCAGAGCACTGGGCCTGGCTGTGCACGGGGCAGGGAGGACATGGTCACTCAGCAGGGGGCATAGCGGGCAGGGGGTGATGTGAGGAGTTTGGGTCCCTTGTGGTCAGGCTGCAGGACTCCCTGAGGGCACATGGCTAGGCTAGAGGCCAAAGGTACATGTGTGTGCACTGAGAGGATTTCCAGAACAGGTTGAGAGCCATACGAGAGAAACGTCCACCTTCCCAATGCCAAAGCCAGTTAGGATGGACTGAGTCTCAGAGGGAGGGGCGGGAACAGGGGCTGGGGAGGCGCTTGTGGTGGGGAGGGGGTCATGGAAGAGCCCTCCATGGGCTCTGAAGGGCACATCTCTATGCAACAGAGGGAACTCTGGTCAGAGTTCTGGCTGACCGGGCC
Source organism: Sorex fumeus (assembly GCF_029834395.1). Taxonomy (NCBI): domain Eukaryota; kingdom Metazoa; phylum Chordata; class Mammalia; order Eulipotyphla; family Soricidae; genus Sorex; species Sorex fumeus. Next base: position 18,980 of record NW_026606342.1, read on the forward strand.
ACGGTCTCAAAGGCCTCATAGATTTGCTGCCAGGCTGGGAGGGAGCAGAGAGAGGACAGAGAGAGGAAGGGAGAGGGTGCATGAGCCAGGAATAACCCATGTGCATTGCTGGCTGTGGCCCAAGAAGCAAAAAAATTAAATAAATGAGAGAGAGAGAGAGAGAGAGAGAGAGAGAGAGAGAGAGAGAGAGAGAGAGGCGGTGTGGACAGCAGCCTGGACACCCCCTAAGCCGGGCACTCTGGACTCTCACACCAGCAGCCAGGCCAAACCTGGGGGAGCTCAGAGGCGACTCCCAGCAGCTGCAGGACAAGCCTGGGAATCTGGGGGCGTGATTTGGGAATGAGAAAGTCCTGGACTGAGCTATGGGGAGACTGAAAGGGTCAGTGCCTGGACAGGCGCTTCCCTCGGAATACGTCACGGCCCACCCTGGGGCCACAGAGTTCCAAGCCTCCATCATGGGTAGGGGCAGTGCCCAAGGGACAGAGGCTGGCGCAGCCTTCCTTGTGAGGTCAGCTTCCCTCTGGGTGGGGGCGGGGCCCTGGGAGCGCTGGAATTCTCGCGGCCAATGGGGTTGCAGATCCGAGGCCACGCCCACGAGCCCCGCCCTAACAGTTGAGGGCACCCTCTGGCCGAGACCCTGAAGCTAGAAGAGGCCCCAAGCCCCTTACCCACGTTTACTTTTCCCTAGGAGATAGCTGGAAATGGGCAGAGCCCGACAGAGGGTCAGCGTGCTGGGGTGGCTTCCCCCGGCAGCCCACGGTCCTGCGACGGCCCCGCAGTGGTCAGAGCGCGAGGCACAGAGGCCAAGGATGAAGACCCCGGCCCATTTCCAGCCCAGGTCTGCAGCCAATCCCGTCCCCAGTAGCCTCGCTACCAGGTTCTCCCCAGGACTCTGGGATGGGGACCCCCCCAGACGCCCCTCTCCAGGACCTGTCCCCTCCTCCTGCCACCGGAAAGACCCAGGGGCCTGGACACAGCTCAGGAAACAATGTGGGTGGGAGCTCAGCAGGGGAGGAGAATCCAACACAGTGGTCAGGAGTTGCCTCGGTGGTGCTGGGGTTCAAAGGAGGATCCTTGGGTGCGCAGACCCCTGGCCCATCTATTGCCAACACGCCCCTCCCCCCATGTTTTGGACAGAGAAAAGTGCCAAACGAAGAATTCTAAAACATCAAATATATTAAAACATTCGGAAGACAGCATGGCAGGTCACACTTGTCTGGGTGAGTGACTGGGGTCTCGGGGGAATGGGATAGGGGTTCAAGCCTGTCACATTTGGGGAGGGGGATGGTGGGAAGGGGTGGCCTAGATGCCCAGGCCGGGGGCCTTGTGAAGGGGACTTGTGGTATTGAGAGACGGGCGGGAGCTGAGCTGGAGAGTCTCACAGTCCTGCTCCTCAGTGTCCTCCTCTGTGGACAGCAGGTGGGTATCAGGGCCCCCCAGAAGGTTCTGGGCATGGAAATGCAGAGAGCTCAAGGGCCCCAAACATGGAACCCTCGGTTATGTCCTGTCCCTTTCCAGCTCTCCAGGAGGACTCAAGTGAGTCCAAACCAGGGAAGAAGCGACTTTGTCAGGGGCCTGGAGGAGCTGAGGCCATGAGAAATGAGCAGCCCCCCGAGACGAGCAGGAGGAGCCCCAAGGCCAGGGTTGTGGACCATGAAGTCAGAGTGGGGCTGAGGCTCCGGGGAGCTGGACCATCGGCCTCCTCTCAGGGGCACCGGCCCCTGGGTGCCCGCGGCTCAGCCATCTGGGTGTTGCCACACAACAGAACGGCTAAAGCTGGGAGCCAGGAAGTTCCGGGAAGAACTGGTGAGTTGGGAGAACAACTGCAGATTTCCTAAGAGCCAAGGGACTGAGCCGGGCTACAGGGGCAGTGGCAGCGCCTCCTGCGGTCCGAGGGCCCCAGGCGTTGGCCTGAGCCAGGTTAGGCTCGAGCTGTGTCTCACAAACAGGGGAAAGGGATTTGGGCAACATTCCCCCCGACCTGTCCCCACACTAGGAGATCAGGAGCAGCTGGCCGAGCAACCAGACTTTCCTGAGCCTGTGCAGGGAACTCCTGGCCGGCTGCTCTGCTCCAGCTTAGGCCTTTCTTGGAGAGCTGCGGAGAGATGTTTCAGCCCTCTGCGCCTTGACTTTCCCGCCTGTGTAATAGGCTGGTGAGACTCACTGTGAGGCCAAGAGCCAGCCTTGGGTGATGGAAGGGCAGGCTAGGACACCACCCTCTGAGGGACTGCAGTGGGTCCTAGGAGGTGGGAGGCTGTGGGGTAGGATTAAGGACTCAAAGCAGGGTGAGGCCCCATGATTAGGTACTGGGATAGACACTCCTGGGGGCATTGCAGGGGACAGGTCACCCCAGTACTGCCTGACAAGGTCCGGGGAGTGAGAGTCTGAGCCCTGTAGCTCCTGGCTGGGGTCTGGTCAGCCCACCCGCCTGTCCTCACATCTCTGACCAGCCCACAGATGCAGCTGCAGGATGAGACGGTGCAAGGCCTGTGGCCTCACTGGGACCCTTCTCCTGCTTCTTCGAGCAGCACACAGCTATGACCCAACAGCCCCTGGAGGCCCTCCGTCACCTGGGCTCCAAGGTGGAGCTGCTGCACCCACAGCTGCTGCAGCAGAAGCAGTTCATGGAGCAGCTGCAGCTGGCACAATCCACACAGGAGGCCCAACTGAGGGACACCCAGGTGAGAGAGGGGCCAGGGCTGCCAGGACAGGAAGGCAGCAACCGGCTCCCTCCCTGATCCTCACCTCCTGCCTTCACCTCCAGGGGCTGCTTAGTCAGACTCAGCAAGGAGAAACAGCAGCTCCAGGCCCTGCTGCACTCAAAAGGGGCCCTGGAAAGGGTAAGTGGCAGAAGGAGAAGACCCTTTGGGGGTCAGGAGGTATGCAACCGGGGAGGCGGAAACGGGGGCAGCTTCCCAGACCTCTCCACCCACCTCCGTTGGCTGAGACACTCTGGCTGCCCCACAGGCAACCCAGTGTCAAAGGAAGCTGACAGAAGCGAAAAGGGTGGAACAATATGCAACCAGGTGAAGTGTGCAGCTGGAGGATCAAGGAGGAGGCGTGGAGAAGGAGCCAGAGTGAGAGAGGAGTGTGGAACTCGACATTGTGGTCAAAAAAGAAGAGTGGAGACGATCTGGGGGATTAGGAGAGTGGACCTTGGCATTGTCGTCAAGGAAGAAAGAAGTGGAAGACCTACTGGGCTGGAGCGATAGCACAGCAGGTAGGGCGTTTGCCTTGCACTCGGCCGACCCGCGTTCGATTCCTAGCATTCTGTATCAACCCCTGAGAACTGCCAGGAGTGTTTCCTGAGCGCAGAGCCAGGAATAAACCCCTGAGCATCTTCAGATGTGAGCCCCCACCAAAAAAAAGTTGAAGACCTTCTGGGGGATTAGGAGAGTGGATCTTGACATTGTCGTCAAGGAAGAAAAAAGTGGAAGAACTTCAGAGCTGGAGCAATGGCACAACAGGTAGGCCATTTGGCTTGCATGCAGTCGACTACGTTCGATTCCCAGCATACTATATGGAACCCTGAGCACCTCCAGGAGTGATTCCTGAGTAGTACAAAACCAGGAATAACCAGTGAGCATCGCCCGATGTGACCCAAAAAGCAAAACAGAAACAAACAAACAAAAAAAAAATGGAAGGCCTTCTGGGGGACAAGGAGAGTGGTGGAATGTGACATTGTCGTCATGGAAAAAAAAATGGAAAATCTTCGGGCTGGAGTGATAGCAGAGTGAGTACGGCGTTTGCCTTGCACTCAGCCGACCCAGGTTGGATTCCCTGCATCCCATATGAACCACTGAGCTCCTCCAGTTTTGATTCCTGAGTGCAAAGCCTGGAATAAACCCCTGAGCATCCCCAGATGTGAACTCCCCCCCCAAAAAAATCTGAAGACCTTCTAAGGATTAGAGAGTGGATCTTGACATTGTCGTCAAGGAAGAAAAAAGTGGAAGAACTTCAAAACTCGAGAAATAACACAACAGGTATAGCATTTGGTTTGCATGCGGCCCGCCACATTTGATTCCCAGCATACCATATGGAACCCTGAGCACCGCCAGAGGTGATTCCTGAGTACAAAGCCAGGAATAACCAGTGAGCATCGCCAGATCACCCAAAAAGCAAAACAACAACAACAACAACCAAAAAAAAAAAAACCAAGGCCGATCTTCTGGGGGATAAGGAGAGTGGAACTTGACATTGTCGTCAAGTAAGAAAAAAGTGGAAGAACTTCAGAGCTGGAGCAATAGCACAGCAAGTAGGGCATTTGGCTTGCACACAGCCGACCACGTTCAATTCCCAGCATACTATATGGAACCCTGAGCACCTCCAGGAGTGATTCCTGAGTACAAAACCAGAAATAACCAGTGAGCATCACCAGATGTGAACCAAAAAGAAATAAAAAAAAACAAGGAAGACCTTCTGGGGGATAAAGAAAGAGAGTGGAACTTGACATTGTCGTCAAGGAAGAAAAAAGTAGAAGACTTTTGGGACTGGAGTGATAGCAGCGAGTATGGCATTTGCCTTGCATGCGGCCAAACCACGTTCGATTCCCAGCATACTATATGGTGAGCACTGCCAGGAGTGATTTCTGACTGCAAAGCCAGGAATAACCCCTGAGCATCCCCAGGTGTGACCCAAAAAAAAAAAGTTGAAGCCTTGAAGACCTTCTGGGGAATTAGGAGAGTGGAACTTGACATTGTGGTCAAGGAAGAAAAGACTGGAAAACCTTCAGGGCTGGAGCGAGAGCACAGCGGGTAGGGTGTTTGCCTTGCATTCAACCGACCCAGGTTGGATACCCAACATCCCATATGAACCCCTGAGTACCGCCTAGAGTGATTTGTGAGTGCAAAGCCAGGAATAACCCCTGAGCTTCCCCAGATATGACCTAAAAACAAAAAAATTGAAGACCTTCTGGGGGATTAGGAGAGTGAACTTGACATTGTCATCAAGGAAGAAAAAAGTGGAAGAACTTCAGAGCTGAAGCAATAGCACAGAGGGTAGGGCCTTTGCCTTGCACGGGGCCAACACACATTCAATTCCCAGCATATCATATGGCACCCTGAGCACTTTGAGGAGTGATTTCTTAGTGAAAAGCCAGGAATAACTCCTGAGCATTCCCAGATGTAACCCAAAATGTAAAAAAAAAAAAGAAAGAAAGAAAAAAAAAGTTGAAGATTGAAGACCTTCTGGGGGATTAAGAGAGTGGAACTTGACATTGTCGTCAAGGAAGAAAAAAGTGAAAGACCTTCTGGGCTGGAGTGATGGCACAGCGGGTAGGAAGTTTGCCTTGCACATGGCCGACCCACATGCAATTCCCAGCATTCTGTATGAACCCCAGAGCACCGCCAGGAGAGTTTCCTGAGTGCAAAGCCAGGAATAACCAGTGAGCATTGCCAGATGTGACCCAAAAAGCAAAACAGAAACAAACAAACAAAAAAAAATGGTAGGCCTTCTGGGGGACAAGGAGAGTGGTGGAACGTGACATTGTCGTCATGGAAGGAAAAAATGGAAAACCTTTGGGCTGGAGTGATAGTAGAGTGAGTAGGGTGTTTGCCTTGCACTCAGTCGACCCAGGTTAGATTTCCAGCATCCCATATGAACCACTGAGCTCTTCCAGTTTTGATTCCTGAGTGTAAAGCCTGGAATAAACCCCTGAGCATCCCCAGATGTGAACTCCCCCCAAAAAAAATCTGAAGACCTTCTAAGGATTAGAGAGTGGATCTTGACATTGTCATCAAGGAAGAAAAAAGTGGAAGAACTTCAGAACTCAAGAAATAACACAACAGGTATAGCATTTGGTTTGCATGCGGCCCGCCACATTTGATTCCCAGCATACCATATGGAACCCTGAGCACCGCCAGAGGTGATTCCTGAGTACAAAGCCAGGAATAACCAGTGAGCATCGCCAGATCACCCAAAAAGCAAAACAACAACAACAACAACCAAAAAAAAAAAAAACCAAGGCCGATCTTCTGGGGGATAAGGAGAGTGGAACTTGACATTGTCGTCAAGTAAGAAAAAAGTGGAAGAACTTCAGAGCTGGAGCAATAGCACAGCAAGTAGGGCATTTGGCTTGCACACAGCCAACCACGTTCAATTCCCAGCATACTATATGGAACCCTGAGCACCTCCAGGAGTGATTCCTGAGTACAAAACCAGAAATAACCAGTGAGCATCACCAGATGTGAACCAAAAAGAAAAAAAAAAACAAGGAAGACCTTCTGGGGGATAAAGAAAGAGAGTGGAACTTGACATTGTCGTCAAGGAAGAAAAAAGTAGAAGACTTTTGGGACTGGAGTGATAGCAGCGAGTACGGCATTTGCCTTGCACGCAGCCAAACCATGTTCAATTCCCAGCATACCATATGGGACCTTGAGCACTGCCCTGAGTGATTTCTGACTGCAAAGCCAGGAATAACCCCTGAGCATCCCCAGGTGTGACCCCCCCCCGAAAAAAAATTGAAGACCTTCTGGGGGATTAGGAGAGTGGAACTTGACATTGTGGTCAAGGGAAAACAGAGTGGAAAACCTCCGGGCTTGGAGCAAGAGCACAGCAGGTAGAACGTTTGACTTGCATTCAACTGACCCAGGTTTAATTCCCAACATTCCGTATGAACCCTTGAGTAATGCCAAGAGTGATTTCTGAGTGCAGGGCAAGGAATAACCCCTGAGCATCCCCACCTATGACCCACCCAAAAAAAAAAAGTTGAAGTCCTATTGGGGGATTATGAGAGTGGAACTTGACATTGTGGTCAAGGAAGAAAAAAGTGGAAGAACTTCGAAATGGAGCAATAGCATAGAGGCTAGTGCCTTTGCCTTGCACGGGGCGAACCCACGTTTAATTCTCAGCATATCATATGCCCCCTGAACACCACCAGGAGTCATTTCTGAGTGCAAAGCCAGGAATAACCCCTGAGCATTCCCAGATGTAACCAAAAAGTAAAAAAATTTAAAAAAAAAAAGATCTTCTGGGGGATTAGGAGAGTGGAACTTGACATTGTCATCAAGGAAGAAAATAATGGCAGACTACCTAGGGGCTGGAGCAATAGCACAGCGGGTAGGACATGCGCCTTGCACTCAACTTACCCAGGTTCGATTCCCAGCATCACATAAGGTCCCCTGAGCACCGCCAAGAAAGATTTCTGAGTGCAAAGCCACGAATAACCACTAAGTATTCCCAGATGTGACCCAAAAAGTCAAAAAAAAAAAAAGGTGAAGACCTTCTGGGGCATTAAGTCAGTGGGACTTGACATTGTCACCATGGGAAGAAAAAAGTGGAAGATCTTAAGGACTGGAGAGATAGCACAGCAGTTAGAGCATTTGCCTTACACTCAGCTGACTCGATTTGAACCCCAGCATCCCATATGACCCCTGAGCGCTGCCAGGACTGATTCCTGAGTGCAAAGCCAGGAATAACCAGTAAGCATCGCCAGATGTGATCCAAAAAGGGGGGGGGGGGAAAGGAAGACCTTCTGGGGTATAAGGAGAGTGGAACTTGACTTTGTCATCAAGGAAGAAAAAGTGCAAGACCTTCAGGGCTGGAGGCTGGAGTGACAGCACAGTGTGTGCGGCATTTGCCTTGCTTGCGGCCAACTCACCTTCGATTCCCAGTATCCCATATCGTCCACTGATGACAGCCATGAGTGATTATTGAGTATGAAGCCAGGAGTAATCCCTGAAAATCACCGAATGTGGCCCAAAAAGCAAAAAAAAAAAAAAAAAAGATCTTCTGGGGGATTAGGAAAGTGGAACTTGACATTGTCATCAAGGAAGATTAAAAAAAAAAATAAAAGACCTTCCACACTGGAGCAATACCACAGCGGGTAGGGCATTTGCCTTGTGCTCAGATGACCCAGGTTCAATTCCCAGCATCTCATATGCACCCCTGAGCACAACCAGAAATTATTCCTGGGTGCAAAGCCAGGAATAACCAGTGAGCATTGCCAGATGTGACCCAAAAAGGAAAAAAAAAGATATATATATATATATATATATATATGGAAGATCTTCTGGGGGATAAGGGGAGTGGAACTTGACATTGTCGTCAAGGAAGAAAAAAGTGAAAGAACTTCCCGGCTGGAGCGGTAGCATAGTGGGTAGGGCATTTGCCTTGCACGCAGAAGACCAAGGTGCGATTCCCAGCATCCTATACGGCCCCCTGACCATAGCCCTGATGATTTCTGAGTGAAAAGCCAGGAATCACCCCAGACCATCCCTAGATGTGAGCCAGAAAGTTTAAAAAAAAGCGTAAGACCTTCTGGGGAATAAGGAGAGTGGATCTTGACACTGCCGTCAAGGAAGAAAAAACTGTGAGACCTTCAAAGCTCGAGAGATAGCACAGCATGTAGGGAATTTGCCTAAAAAGAAAAAAAAATGTTGAAGACATTTTGGGGGATAAGGAGAGTGGAACGTTACATTTTCATCAGGAAGATAAAAGTGGAAGACCTTCAGACTGGAGCAATAGCACAGAGGGTAGGACATTTGTCTTGCATGCGGCCGACCCAGGTTCAATTCTCAGCATCTCATATTGTTCTCTGAGCACTACCAGCGGTGATTCCAGAGTGCAAAGCCAGAAATAATCCTTGAGCATCACCAGATGTGACCCAAAATGCAAAAAGAAAAAAAGTTGAAGACATTTTGGGGAACAGGAGAGTGCAATTTGACATTGTCATCAAGGAAGAAAAAAGAGGAAGAGCTTCTCAAGGATTAGGAGAGTGGAACTTGACACTGTCATCAAGGAAGAAGAGGTGGAGGATGAGCTGGTGGAGTGTAGAGGAGTGTGGGACTGAAGTCCATGGTCAAGACACAGGCGACAGGGACCACAAAGTACGTGAAGATCAAGATAGACTGTCCTGTGCCTGTGTGTGTGGAACAAGAGGCCGCAGACCTTGGACCCAGGCTGCAGACTCAGCCTCCACGTCCAGAGCTTCAGCACAGGTTCGGCTGGAACCTTATTCCCTCCGTTCTCTTTTTTCTGCTGCCTGGTGGACACTCTCCTCTCCAAATCCAATTCATCTAGCCCCAATGCCGTCCTTCCCACCCCCTACTTCCCGCCTTCCTCATTTCATCCTCCTCCTTCCTTGCTCTTCCTTCCACCCTCCTCTTGCCACTCTCACCTGCCACCAACCACGAGGCATCAGGTATGTTGGGAGCAGACATGGCCCCCACCTGAAAATACGAGATCAGGGAGGCAGAAAGGTCAACCACAAAAAGACACAGGGTATCGGGAGGCAGAAATGTCCCCCAACACTTGGAACAGAGATGTGGGGGTCAGACATGCCACAACAACTAGGCATCAGGGATCAAGGGGACAGAAATATCCCCAATAGGTAGCAGGGATGTGAGGAACAGAAATAGCCCCTACCTGAAAACAAGGGGTCATGGGGACAGAATGCCCCACACCACTAGGTACCAGGGACCAAGGGGACAGGAATGTCCGCCCCCCACTAGGCACCAGGTATTAGGGGAACAAATTCCTCTTAGACTAGGCACCAGGTATCATGGGTACAAATGACCCCCCTTAGGCACCAAGGATCGGGGGGCAGAAATGTCCCCCCATTAGGCACGAAAAATCGGAGCCCAAAATGTCCCCCCAATCATTAGACACCAGGTATCTGAGGCAGAAATATCCCACAAACTAGGTACCAGGTATCAGGGAGCAGAAATGTCCCCCCCATTAGTCACTAGTAATCAGGGGGCAGAACGTTGATCCTCAGCATGAGGCACCAGGGATAAGGTGGACAGAAATATTCTGCCCATTAGACACCAAAAATCTGAGGCAGTAATGTCCTCCCAGGACAAGGCAATAGGTATCGTGGGGCAGTAATGTCCCCCGCATTAGGCAAAAAGAATCACAGGGAAGAAATGTCCACCACATCACTAGGTGCCAGGGATCGGGGGGCAGTAATGTTCCCTGTACCACTAGGCAAGAGGGATTTGTGGCAGACATGTCCCCCTGCAAGGATATGAGGATTTGGGGTCAAAAATGTACCGTCCATTAGGCACCAGTGAACGGGTGGCAGGAAAGAAACGTCCCCCCAATATGCTCGAGGAATTTCGGGGGCAGAAATTCCCCCCCACTTACCTTAGGCACCAGGATGGGGGGATGAAATGTCTACAACACCAGAAGGCACCAGGGATCGGAGGGTAGAAATGTCCCCCCAACAATTAGGCACCAGGTATTGGGGGCCAGAAATGTCCCCCCACCAGTAGGCACCAGAGAGCAGGGGGCAGAAATGTCCCTCATTATGAATCATAATTGGGGGACAAACATGTCAGACCTACCACTAGGCACCAGGGATAGGGACCAGAAATGTCCCCCCTATGAGGCACCAGGGATCAGGAGGGAGATATGTCCCACCCATTAGGCATTGGCATCCAGGGGCAGAAATGTCCCTCCCACCACTAGGCACCAGGGGTTGAGGGTATAAATGTCCCCTCACAACTAGGCACCAGGGATCTGGGTTTCAGAATTGTCCCCACATTAGGCACCAGGGATCAGGGGGAAAATCACTTCCCCCAGCAGTAGGTACCATGGATCAGGGGGAAGAAATGCTCCCCCCCCCCCATTAAATAACAGAAACCGGGGGCAGAATTGTCCCCGCATAACTAAACAGCAGGGGGCAGAAATGTACCACCAGTCAGTAGGCACCTGGGATTGGGAGTAGAAATGTCTCCCCCATTAGGCAGCAGGAATGGGGGGGAGAAATGTCCCCCCATTAGGCACCAGGGATCGTGGGCAGAAATGTTCTCCCACCAGTAGGCACCAGAGAGGGAGGGGCAGAAATTTCCCCCATTATGAATCAGGTATTGGGGGGCAAAAATGTCCCCCACGCCACTAGGCACCAGGGACCAGGAGGCAGAAATGTTCCCCACAACTAGGCAGAAATGTCCCCACAACCACTAGGCACCAGAGATCAGATGGCAGAAATGTTCCCCCAACCACAAGGCACCAGGAATTAGGGGGGAGATATGTTCTACTTTTAGGCACCAGGAATGGGGGGCAGAAATGTCCCCCCCACAACTAGGCAACCGGGATTGGAGGGCATACATTACCCTCCCCACCAGTGGCACCATTAATCAGGGAGCAGGTGTGTCCCCCTTATTAGGTACCAGGAATCAGAGGACAAAAATGTCCACCTTTTAGGCACCAGGAAGTGGGGGGCTAATGTGTTCCCACCATTAGGCACCAGGAATCAGGGAGAAGAAATATTCCAACCACAAGCAGGCACCAGGGATCAGGGGCAAAAATGTCTCCCCAACCACAAGGAACCAGGAATAAGGGAGCAGAAACCACCCTCTATTAGTTACGAGAAACGGGGGCCAGAAATGTCCCCCAATTAGGTACCAGCGATCAGGGGACAGAAATGTCCCCCTGAATATGAGACACCAGGGATCAGGGGCCAGAAATGTCCCTCCTTTTGGGCATCAGGAATCTGGGAGCAGAAATGTTCCCACATTAGGCACCAGGAATCGAGCAAGAGAAATATTTCCCCAACCACAAGGCACGAAAGATCGTTGGGCAGAAATATCCCTCCTATTAAGCACCAGGGATCAGGGTGCAGAAATGTCACACACAGTACTAGGCACCAGGGATCAGAGGGCAGAAATGTCCACCCTCTTTGGCACAGGAATCAGGAGGCAGAAATGTCCCCCCATTAGGCACCTGAATTGGGCAGAAATGTTCTCCACACCATGAAGTGTGAGAAATCGGGGGGCAGAATTGTCTCCCCTTTTAGGCACAAGGGATGAGGGCAGAAATGTTCCCCCCCCCCCATTAGGCACCAGGAAACTGGAGGTAGAAATGTACCCTCAGCAGTAGGCACCAGAGAGCAGGGTTAAAAATGTCCCCCATATGTATCCAGAATCAGGGGCAAAAATGTCTGTCAGACAAATATATACCAGGGATTGGGAAGCAGAAATGTCTCCCCCAATAAGCATAAGAAATTAGGGAGCAGTAATGTCCCCAAATTAGGCACAAGGAATCTGGGGGCAGAAATGTCCCCCCCCACCCCGTAGGCATCATGGATTGGGGGGAAAATGTTCCCCCTAGCAGGAATCACCAGGGATCAGGGCCCAGAAATGTTTCTCCTTTTTGGCACAAGGAATCGGGGAGCAGAAATGTCCCCCTTAGGCACAGGGAGGTATGAGATCAGGGGGCAGAAATGTTCCCCCATATGGGCACCAGAGATCGGGGGTCAGAAATGTCCCTCCCACCACTAGGCATCAGGATCGGAAGGCCGAAATGCCCTCCCCACTACGCACCAGGGAAGGAGGGCAAACATGTCCCCCGACCACTAGGAACCAGTGATCTGGGGGCATAAACATACACCCATTACGTACCAGGAGACGGGGCGGGGGCTGAAATGTCCCTCCCCCCAACCCACCAGGCACCAGGGATCAGGGAGCAGTAATGCCCCTCTATGTGGTATGAGCAACAGGGGGCAGAAATAGCGCTCCAATAAGTACCAGGAATTGGGGGCAGAAATATCCCCCACACCACTAGGCACCAGACATCGGGGGCAGAAGTGCCTGCCCCCACCCCCGACTGCAGCAGGGATGGGAGCAGAAATGTCCATCCAACCAGTAGGCACCAGGAATAAGGGGGCAGATATGTCCCCACTATTAGGCACCAGGAATAGGGACTGAAATGTCCCCCCATTAGGCCCCAGGAATCGGGGGGCAGATGTTTTCCCCAATTAGGCACCAGGAATCGGGGCAGAAATTTCCCCCCTACCATTAGGCACAAGGGATCGGGGGACAGAAATGTCCCTCCAACCACTAAGGCACCAGAGATGAGGGAGCAGAAATCTCCCTCTGTTAGGTACGAGAAAAAGGGCAGAAATGTCCCCCTATTAATAACAGAGATGGGGGGGCAGAATTGTCCCCCCAGCATGAGCCACCAGGGATCAGGGGCCAAAAGTATCATCACCTCTAGGCACCAGGAATCGGGGATCAGAAATGTCCCCAAACCACGAAGTATGAATGATCGGGGAGAAGAAGTGTCTCCCCTATTAGGCACCAGGGATGGGGGGCAGAAATATCCCCTACAGCACTAGGCACCAGGGATACGGGGCAGAAATTTGCCCCCTTTTTGGCAAATTTCTGGACAGAAATTGGGGGACAGAAATGTCCCCCCATTAGGGATCAGGAACCAATGACAAAATGTGTCCCCTCATTAGGGACCAGGAATCGGGGGCAGATATGCCCCCATCACCACTAGGCACCAGGGATCAGGAGACAGAAATGTCCCCCAGACTAGTAGGTACCAGTGATCGGGGGTCAGAATTGTCCCCCCATTAGGTTCTAGGAGACGGGGAGCAGTAATATCACCCACACCCCTGAACACCAGCTATTGGGGGACCCATATGTCCCCCCAACCACTAGGCACCAGGGATCAGGAAGCAGAAATGTCCCTATATTAGGTACGAGAAACGGGGCAGAATGTCCCACTATCAAGTACCAGGATCGGGGGACAGAAATGTCCCTCACTCCCCATGTGACCTGATATTGGGTGGGCAGAAATACCCCCTACCAGTAGGCACAAGGGATCAGGGTGCAGAACTGTCTTCCCAATCACTAGGTACCAGAGATTGGCAGGGTAAGGTAGCAGAAATCTCCCTCTATTAGGTGCAAGAATCAGGTGGCAGAAATGTCCCGTATTAAGCAATGGTGTCTCGGGGGCAGAAATGTCCCCCACACCACTAGGCCACAGGCATGAGGGGCAGAAATATCCCACCCACAAGTTGGTATCAGGAATTCGGGGTCAGATATGTTCACCCCACCACTAAGCACCATGGATCGGGGGCAGGAATGTCCCCTCCACCACTAGGCACCAAGGATGGGGGCAAAAATGTCCCTTCAACCACTAGGCAGCAGAAATCGAGGACAGGTATGTCCCCGCTTTTATGAAATCAGGGGGCAAATATGTACCCTCTTTTAGGCACCAGGAATCAGGGGTCAGAAATGTCCCCTCCACCACTAGGCACCAGGAACCAGGGGGGCAGAAATTTCCCCCCCACCACCACTGGCACCATGAATCAGGGGGCAAATCTGTCCCCCCATTAGGCACCAGGAATCGGGACAGAAGTGTCCCCCCTTTAGGCACCAGTAATGGGGGGCAGTGTGTCTCCCCATTATGCACCAGGAATTGGGGGGGCAGAAATGTCCCCCCCAGCACTAGGCACCAGGGATCAGGGGCAGAAATGTCCCCCCAATCACTAGGCACCAGGGATCAGAGAGCAGAAATATCCCTCTATTAGGTATGAGAAATGGGGGGCAGAAAAGTCCCCCTATAAAGTACAAGGGATCAGGAGGCAGAAATGTCCCCCCAAAAAATGAGACACCTGGGATCAGGGGCCAGAAATGTTCCTCCTTTTTGGCACCAGGATTCGGGGAGCAGAAATGATCCCCCTTTTAGGCACAAGGTATCTGAGGGCAGAAATGCCCCCCCCCCATTAGGCACCAGGAATCTGGACGTAGAAATATCCCCCCATCAATAGGTACCAGAGAGCGGGGGACAAAAATGTCCCCCATATGCATCCGGAATTGGGGGCAAAAATGTCCCTCACAGCACTAGATACCGGGAATTGGGAAGCAGAAATGCCTCCCCCCCCCATTAGGCACAAGTAATCGGAGGGCAGTAATGTCCCCCCATTAAGCACCAGGAATGGGTAGGCAAAAATGCCCTCCCCACCACAAGGTACGAGAGATTGGGGGACAGAAATGTTCCCCCTATTAGGCACTAGTGATCGGGGTGCTGAAATGTCCCCCTTTTGATAACAGGTATCAGGGGCAGAAATGTCCCACATTAGGCACCAGGAATCAGCGAGAGGAAATGTCCTCCCCACCACTAGGCATCAGGGATAGGGGGGCAGAAATGTCCCTCCCCACAACTAGCCACCAGGGATGGGGGCAGAAATGTCCCCTCAACCACGAGGTACCAAACTCTGGGGGCAGATATGTCCCTCCTATTAGTCACCAGGAATCATGGGGAGATTGGGGCCACTTTTAGGCATCAGTTATCGAAGGGCAGAAATTCCCCCCCCCACTAGGCCCCAGGGATCGGGTGGGCAGAAATTTTGCCCCCACCACTGGCACCATGGATCGGGGGGAAAACCAGTCTCTCCCATTAGGCACCAGGAATCAGGGGGCAGAAATGTCCCCCTTTTAGGCACCAGTAGTCAGGGAGCAGATGTGTCCCCCATTAGGCACCAGGAATTGGGGGGCAAAAATGTCCCCACCCACCACTAGGCATCATGGATCAGGAGCAGAAATGTCCCCCCAACCACTAGGCACCAGGGATCAGAGAGCAGAAATCACCCTCTATTACGTACGAGAAACGGGGAGTAGAAATGTCCCCCTAATATGTACCAGGGATCAGGGGATAGAAATGTGCCCCCCCAGCATGAGACACCTGGGATCAGGGGCCATAAATGTTCCTGCTTTTTGGCATCAGGATTTGGGGAGGAGAAATATTCCCCCATTAGTCACCTGGAATTGGGAGGGGGGGAGAAATGTTCCCCCCACCATGAGTATGAGAAATCGGGGGGCAGAAATGTCCCCCATTATAGGCACAAGGTATCGGAGGGCAGAAATGTCCACCCCATTAGCCACCAGGAATCTGGAGGTAGAAATGTCCCCCCATCAGTAGGCACCAGAGCGGGGGACAAAAATGACCCCATATGCATCCGGAATCGGGGGCAAAAATGTCCCCCAACCCTGTAGATACCAGGGTTTGGGAAGCAGAAATGTCCCCCGCCCCAATTAGGCGCAAGTAACTCGGGGACAGTAATGTCCCCCAATTACGCACAAAGAATCAGGGGGCAGAAATGTCCCCCCAAGCACGAGGCACCAGAACTAGGGGCCAGAAAAGTCCCTCCTTTTTGTCACCGGGAATCAGGGAGAAGAAATGTCAAATGTCCCCTCTTAAGCAGTAGGAATGGGGAAGCAGTATTATCCTCCCTTCATGAGGTACTAGAGATCGGGGGGCAGCAATGTCTCTCCTACTAGACACCAGCGATTGGGGGGCAGAAATGTCCCCCATTAAGTACCAAGGATCGGGGGCAGAAATGTTGCCCCAACTACTAGGCACTTGGGATCAGGGAGAAGAAATTTCCCTCTATTAGGTATGAGAAACGGAGGACAAAAATGTCCCCTTTTAAGTACCAAAGATCGAGAGGCAGAAATGTCCCCCACAGCATGAGGCACCTGGGATCAGGGGCCAGAAATGTCCCTCCTTTTGGGCATCAGGATTTGGGGATCACAAATGTTCCCCCTTAAGGCACCATGAACCGGTAGGGGAGAAATGTCCCCCCCACCACGAGGTATGAGAAATCTGGGGGCAGAAATGTCCCCCCTTTGAGGCAAAGGTATCAAAGGGCAGAAATGTCCCCCCTCATTAGGTACCAGAGATCTATGGTAGAAATGTGCCCCCCACCGGTAGGCAACAGAAATCGGGGGGCAGAAATGTCCCCCATATCCATTCAGGATCAGGGGCAAAAATGTCCCCACATCACTAGATACCAGGGATTGGGAAGCATAAATGTACTCCACAATTAGGCATAAAAATTGGGGGGAAGTAATGTCCCCCAATTAGGGACAAGGAATCAGGGGGCAGAAATGTGCCCCCATCACTAGGCACCAGGGATCAGAGTACAAAAATGCCCCCCCCCCCCAGCATGAAGCACCAGGGATCAGGGCCCAGAAATGTCCCTCCTTTATAGCACCAAGAATCGGGGAGCAGAAATGTCCCTCATTAGGCACCAGGAATCGGGGGCTACTAATGTCCCCCCCACGATGTATGAGAGATTGGGGTCAGAAGTATCCCCACTATTAGGCACGAGAGATCGGAGGTCAGAAATATCCCTCCCACCACTAAGGCACCAGTGATTGGGCTGCAGAAATGTCCCCCCGACCACTAGGCAACAGGTATCAGGGGGCAGAAATGCCTTCCCCAAAACCCACTAGGCACCTCGGATCAGGGGGCAGACATGTGTCCCCTATTAGGCACCAGGAATAATGAAACTGATATGTCCCTGCTATTAGAAATCGAGGGGCAGAAATGTCCCCCTCACCACTAGGCACCAAAGATCAGTGGGGCAGAAATTCCCCCCCCCACCACTGGCACCATGAATTGGGGGGCAAATCTGTCTCCCCTATTAGGCACCAGGAATCAGTGAACAGAAAAGTCCCCCCCTTTAGGCACCAGTAATAGGGGGGCAGAAATGTCCCCCCCAGCACTATTCACCAGGGATCTGGAGGCAGAAATGTCCCCTGAACACTAGGCACCAGGGATTGGGGGGCAGAAATGTCCCCCCATTACATACCAGGAGACGTGGGGGCAGAAATGTCCCCCACAGCACTAGGTACCAGGGATTGGGGCCAGAAATATCGCCCCAAAATTAGGCAACAGGGATTAGGGTGTAGAAATCTCCCTCTATTAGGTATGAGAAATGGGGGGGCAGGAATGTCCCCCCCTTAAATACAAAGAATTGGGGGGGAGATATCCCCCCCCAGCACGAGACACCTGGTATCAGAGGCCAGAAATATCCCTTCATTTTAGCACCTGGAATCAGGGAGCACAAATGTTCCCCCATTAGGCACCTGGAATCGGGGGAGAGAAATGTCCTCCCCACCAGGAGGTACGAGAAATTAGGGGGCAGAAATGTCCCCCCTTATAGGCACAAGGTTTTGGAGGGCAGAAATGTCTCCCCCATTAGGCAGCAGGAATCTGTAGTTAAAAATATCCCCCCACCGGTAGGCAGTAGGGAGTGGGCGACAGAAATGTCCCCATGTGCATCAGGAATCAAGGGGCAAAAATGTCCCCACACCACTAGATACCAGGGACTGGGAAGCAGAAATGTCTCCCCAATTAGGCACGAGAAATCGGGGGGCAGTAATGTTCCCCAATTAGGCACAAGGCATTGGGGGCAGAAATGTGCCCCCCACAAGTAGGCTCCAGAGATCAGGGCACAAAAATGTCCCCCCTTTTTGGCACCTGGTAGCGGGGGCAGAAATGTCCCCCGTTAGGCACCAGGAATCAGCGGGCAGAAATGTCCTCCCTACCATTAAGCATCAGTGATCAGGAGCAGAAATGTCCCCCCACTACTAGGCAACTCATGGAGGGGAGGACATTTCTGCCGCCCATTCATGGTGCCTTATGGGGTGACATTTCGGCTCCCCGAATCCAGGTGCAAAAAAGGAGGGACATTTCTGGGCCCCGATCCCGGTGATTCATGCTGGAGAGGACATTTTTGTCCCCCAATTCCTGGAGCATAATTTGGGGGGGACATTTCTGCCCCTGATTCCTTTTGCCTAACTGGGGACATTACTGCCCCCCAAATTCTTGTACCTTATGGTGGGGGGGGTACATTTCTCCCCACGATTATTGGTTCCTAATGGGGGAACATTTGTGTTCCAAATACTGGTGCCAAAAAGAAGGGACGTTTTGGGTCACTGATCCCAGGTGTCTCTTGCTGGGGGGAACATTTCAGTCCCCCGATCCTTGGTACTTAATACAGGAACATTTCTGACCCGAGCGATAGCACAGCGGTAGGGCATTTGCCTTGCACGCAGCCAACATGGCCGACCCGAGTTCGATTCCTCCGCCCCTCTCGGAGAGCCCGGCAAGCTACGGAGAGTAT
Organism: Sorex fumeus; assembly: GCF_029834395.1. Taxonomy (NCBI): domain Eukaryota; kingdom Metazoa; phylum Chordata; class Mammalia; order Eulipotyphla; family Soricidae; genus Sorex; species Sorex fumeus. Next base: position 37,623 of record NW_026606342.1, read on the forward strand.
CTCGCCCGCACAGCAGAGCCTGGCAAGCTACCCGTGACGTATTCGATATGCCAAACACAGTAACAACAAAATCTCCAATGGAGACGTTACTGGGCCCGCTCGAGCAAATCGATGATCAATGGGAGGGCCTTTAATAGAGGGAGATTTCTGCCCCTGATCCCTGGTGCCTAGTGGGGGTGGGGGGGAGACATACTTGCCCCTCAATTCCTGGTGCCTAATCTGGGGACACATCTGCCCCCATGATTACTGGTGCCTAAAAGGGGGATATTTCTGTCCCCTGATTCCTGGTGCCTAATATGGGGGACAGATTTGTCCTCCTATTCATGGTGTCAGTGGTGGGCGGAAAATTTTTGCCCACCCGATTCCTGATGCCTAGCAGTGGGGAGGACATTTCTGCCGCCCATTCCAAGTGCCAAGCGGGGCAACATTTCTGCTCCCTGATTACAAGTGCCAAAAATGAGGAACATTTCTGGCCCCAGATCCCTGGTGCTTCATGCTTTTGGGGACATTCTGACCCCCAATTCCTTATGCCTTGTGGTGGGGGAACATTTCTGACCCCCGATCTCTGGTGCCCAATAGGTTGGACGTTTCTGCCCCCCGATCTCTCATACCTCGTGGTGAGGGACATTATTGGCCCCCGATTCCTGGTGCCTAATGGGGGACATTTCTGCTCCTGGATTCCTGGTCCCAAAAAGGAGGGAAATTTCTGGGCCCTGATCCGTGGTGCTTCATGCTGGCGGGGACAGTTTTGTGCCCTGATCTCTGGAGCCTAGTGGTGGGGGGGACATTTCTGGCCCCGATTACTTGTGCCTAATTGAGGGATAATACTGCACCCTCATTACTTGTGCCTAATTGGGGGGGACATTTCTGCTTCCCAATCCCTGGCATCTAATGGTGTGGGGGACATTTTTGCCCCTGATTGCAAATACATATGGGGGACATTTTTGTCCCCCGCTCTCAGGTGCCTACTGCTGGGGGTACATTTCTACCTCCAGATTCCTGGTGTCTAAAGGGGGGGACATTTCTGCCCCCCCCCCACCGATTTCTCATACCTCATGGTGGAAGAACATTTCTTGCCCCCATTTCCAGGTGTCTAATGCGGGTACATTTCTGCTCCCCAAATCCTGGTGCCAAAAAGGAGGAACATTTCTGGCCCTGATCTCAGGTGTCTGTGCTGGGGGGGGACATTTCAGCCCCCTGGTACATGGTACTTAATAGGGGGACATTTCTGCCCCCCATTTCTCATACCTAATAGAGGGAGATTTCTGCTCTCTTATCCCTGGTGCCTACTAGTGAGGCGAACATTTCTGCCCTCCCCCCCATTCCTGGTGCACATCTGCCCCCAATTACTGGTGCCTAAAGAGGGGACATTTCTGTCCCCTGATTCTTGGTGCCAAATAGGGGGGACAGATTTGCCCCCTGATTCATGGTGCCAGTGGGGGGGGGGGAAATTTCTGTTCCCCCGATCCCGTGTGCCTAGTGGTGGAGGGGACATTTCTGCCCCCAGATTCCTGGTGTCTAAAAGAAGGGATATATTTGCTCCCTGATTCCTAGTTCATAACAGTGGGAACATATCTGCCCCCTGATTCCTCGTGCCTTGTGATTGGGGGACATTTCTGTCCCCATCCCTGGTGCGTAGTGTTGGGGGAGACATTTCTGCCCCCAGTCCCTGGTTCTTAGTGGTGGGGTGAACATTTCTGAGCCCCAATTCCTGAGGCCTAGTGGTGCAGGGGACATTTTGCCCCCCAATATCCCATTACTTAATAGGGGACATTTCTGCCACCTGTTTCTTGCATCTAATAGAGGGAGATTTTGCTATCTTATCCCTGGAGCCAAGTGGTGGGGGGGGACATTTCTACCCCCCAGTCTCTGGTGCTAGTGATTGGCAAGACAATTCTGTGCCCCAATCCCTCGTGCCTACCAGTGAGGGGCATTTCTGCCCCCCAATCTCTGCTGCCATGGGTCGTAGGGGACATTTCAGCCCCCAGATTCTGGTACTTGATAGTGGGATATTCTGTCTCCTGTTTCTCATAACTAATATAGGGACACTTCTGTTCCATGACCCCTGGTGCCTAGTGGTTGGGGGGACATATCCGCCCCCCAATTCCCACCGCTGCCTAGTGGTATGGGTGATATTACTGCTCCCCGTCTCCTGGTACCTAACAGGGGGACAATTCTGACCCTGATCACTGGTGCCTAGTGGTCTGGGGAACATTTCTGCCCCCGATCCCTGGTGCCTAGTGGTGACGGGCATTTCTGCCCCCAATCCCTGCAGCCTAATTGGGAAGATATTTCTGCCCCCCGATGTTTCATACACCGTGGGGGGGATATTTCTGCTCCCCAATTACTGGTGACAAAAAGGAGGAACATTTCTGGGCCCTGATCCCAGGTGTCTCGTGCTGGGGGGAGGGGAATTTTGTCCCTGATTTCTGGTGCCTAGTGATGGTGTGTACATTTCTGGCCCCGATACATGGTCGCTCGTGTTGGGGGGGACATTTCTGGCCCCGGATCCCTGGTGATTAGTGTTGTGGGGGACACTTCTGCTCCCTGTCTCGTGTTATGTAATGGGATATTTCCAACTCAATCACTGGTGCCTAGTGGTTGGGGGGACATTTCTGGCCCCAGTCCCTCGTGGCTAGTGGGGGGGACATTTTTGCCCCCTTATTTCTGGTATGCAATAGTTGGAAGATTTCTGCCCCCCTATCTCTTTTACCTCGTGGTGGGGGAGACATTACTGGCTCCGATTATAGGTGCCTAATGGGACTTTTCTGTCCCCCGATTCCTGGTGTCTAATGGCGGGAAATTTCAGTCCTGATTCCTGGTACATAATGGGGGGAACAGATCTGCTCCCCGATTCCTGGTGCCATAAAGGAGGGACATTTCTGGGCCCTGATCCCTAGTGCTTCATGCTGGGCTGGGATTTTCGTCCCCCATCTCTGGTGCCTAGTGGCGGGGGGGGGGGGGGGGACATTTCTGCCCCTGATTCCTTGTGCTTAATTGGGGAACAGTACTGCCCTCTGATATATTGTGCCAATTGGGGGGCACATTTCTACTTCCCAATCCCTGGTATCTAGTGGTGTGGGGGACATTTTTGCCCCCTGATTCCTGATGCATATGGGGACATTTCTGTCCCCCACTCTCTGGTGCTTACTGGTGGGGAACAGTTCTACCTCCAGATTCCGGGTGCCTAATGGGGGGGAATTTCTGCCCTCCGTTACCTTGTGCCTAAAAGGGGAGATATTTCTGTCCCCAGATTTCTCATACTTCACGTTGGGGAGGACATTTCTGTCCCTATTCAGGTGATTAATGAGGGGATATTTCTGCACCCTGATCCCTGATGCCAATAGGAGGGACATTTCAGCCCCACGATCTTTCTTACCTCATGGTGGGTAGGACATTTCTCCCTCCCAATTCCTGGTGCCAAAAAAGAGGGACATTCTGGCCCCTGATCCCAGGTATCTCGTGCTGGGGGGGGGGGGGACATTTCTGCCACCCAATCCCTGATAATTACTTAATCACTTAATCACTTAACTTCCCGTTAGTCGTCGATTTGCTCGAGCGGGTGCCAGTAACGTCTCCATTTGTCCCTGTTGCGTGCTAGTGTAGCCCAATGGCATCTGTTCGCTCCGGGAACATGAAGGGCCTCAAACCGATCGTTCATGATCTTGACGAAGAAGTCTGACCATCTGGAAGGTGGGCGGCCACGTGGTCTTTTGACATCCTGTGGAATCCAGTCGGTAACAGCTCTAGTCCAGCGGTCGTCTTTAAATCTCATTATGTGACCAGCCCATCTGATTTTCGACACCTTGGCAAATGAGACAGCATCCCTGATTCTTGATCGTCGACGGATGTCAGAATTCCGGATTCTTTCTCTCATTTGAGTGAAACGTGATATTCCAAGCATAGCTCTTTCTATTCTTCTTTGGGAGACCTGCATGGCGTTCTCATCTTGTTTGCGTAGGGCCCAGGTCTCTGAGGCATATGTTAATGCAGGAAGAACAGTGGAATCAAAGAGATGTGCCCGGAGCCGGAGGTTCTTCGTCCTCTTAGCTATTTCTTCGACGTTCTTGAAGGCGTTCCAAGCCGCTCTCTTCCTCCTGCGCAGCTCGGGTGCCAGGTCATTTGTCATGTTGACCTCTCAACCTAAGTACACATAGCTGTTGCATTCGGAGATGGTCGTTCCGTTGAGAGCGAATGGGGCATCAGGAACGAGGCAGTTTCTCATGAACATTGTCTTCGTAAGATTCAGCTGTAGTCCTACCTTTCCACACTCACGGTCAAAGTCGGCCAGCATTTGTGCCGCTTGGCTGATGTTTGGTGTTATTAAAACAATGTCATCAGCAAAGCGGAGGTGGTGTAGTTGCCGACCATCTATCTTCACTCCCATTCCTTCCCATTCCAGTCGTCGCATGATGTTCTCGAGGGTGGCACTGAAGAGTTTCGGTGAAATGGTATCACCCTGCCGCACCCCTCTCTTGACATCAACGATCACTTCTTTGTAGAATGGTGAGATCCTGGTAGTGAATCCGCAATACAGCTCACAGAGGATCCTGATGTATTGGGCTTGAATGCCCTGATTGGCTAGGGCTTCAATGACCGCTTCCGTCTCAAATATCTCCCTGATAATAGGGAGACATTTCTGCCTATTCTGCAGAAATGTCCACCCACAACCAGGCACCAAGGATTGGGGGCAGAAATGCCCCCCACAACAAGGCACCAGGGATTGGGGGGTAAAATTTGCCGCCCACCACTGACACCATAAATAGGGGGACAAATCTGTCCCTCCTATTAGGACTAGGAATCAGGGCACAGAAAAGTCCCCCCTTTAGGCACCAGTAATCGAGGGACAGATGTGTCCCACCACTAGGCACCAGAGTTCAGGGAGCAGAAATTACCTTCTATTACTTCTATTAGGTACAAAAAAATGGGAGGCAGAAATGTCCCCCTATTAAGTACCAGGGATCGGGAGGCAGAAATGTCCCCCCTACTACTAGGCACCAGGTATAAGGATGCAGAAATCTCCCTTTATTAGGTGCAAGAAATGGGCAGCAGAAATGACCCCTCTTAAGCACCAGGTATCGGCAGACAGAAATGTTCCCAACACCACTATGTGTCAGGAATCAGGGGCCAGAAATGCCCCCCACCACTAAGCACCAGGGATCAAAGGGCAGAAATGTCCTCCAGACCACTGGACAATAGAAATCGAAGCACAGAAATGTCCCCCCAAGCACAAAGTACCAGGGATCAGGGGCCATGAATGTCCCTCCTTTTTGGCACCAGGAATCGAGGAGCAGAAATGTCCCCCCATTAGGCACAAGGAATGGGCGGGAGAAATGTCCAATATGAAGCACCAGGTATTTGGGGGGGCAGAAATGTCCCCCCAGCATGAGGTACCAGGGATCAAAGACCAGAAATGTCCCTCCTTTGTGGCTCCAGAATCAGGGAACAGAAATGTCCCCCCATTAGACACCAGGAATGAGTAGGCAGAAATGTCCTCCCCACAAGGTACAAGAGTTCGTGGGGCAGAAATGTCCCCCCTATTAGACACTAATGATTGGGGTGGAGAAATGTTCCCTTTTTTGGCACCACGTATCAGGGGTAATAACGTCCCCCAGTAGGCACCAGGAATCAGAGGGCAGAAATGTCCTCTCGACCGCTAGGCATCAGGGATCGGGGGCAGAAATGTCCCCCCCACTAAGAGTCACCAGGGATTTGAGGACAAAAATGTCCCCCCGCCACCACTAGGCACAGAAATTAGGGGGCAGAAATGTCCCCCCCACCACTAGCACCAGGGATTGGGGCATAGATATTTCCCCAACACCACTGACACAGTAAATTGGGGGGCAAATATGTCCCCCCAATAGGCACCAGGGATTGGGGAGGCAGAAATTCCCCCTCCCCCCACCATCACTGGCACCATGAATCGGGGCAAATCTGTCCACCTATTAGGCACCAGGAATCAGAGGACAAAAATGTCCCCCATTTAGGCACCTGTAATCATAGGGCACATGTGTCCCCCCATTAGGCACCAGGAATTGGGGGTCAGAAATGTGACCCCCACCACTAGACACCAGGGATCGACGGCAGAAATGTCCCCCAACCACTAGGCACCAGGGACGAGGGAGCAGAAATCTCCCTCTCTTAGGTACGAGAAATGGGGGCAGAAATGTCCCCCTATTAAGGATCAAGGATCGGGGGGTAGAAATGCCCCCCGCCCCAGCACGAGACACCTCGGATCAGTGGCCAGAAAGTTTCTCCTTTTTGGCACCAGGAATCAGGAAGTAGAAATGTGCCCTTTAGGCACCAGGAATCGGGAGGGAGAAATGTCCCCCCACCACCACCACGAGGTAAGAAAGATTATGGGGCAGAAATGTCCCTCCTATTGGCACCAGGAATCAGATCATGGTGCAGACATGTCCCCTCATTAGTCACCTGAATCGGGACACTAATGTCCTTCCCAACATGAAGTACAAGAAATCAGGGGACAGAAATGTCTTCCCTTTTAGGCACAAGGTAGAAATGTCCCCCTCCCATTAGGAACTCAGAATCTGAAGGTAGAAATGTCCCCCACCAGTAGGCATCAGAGAGTGGGGGGCAGAAATGTCCCCCACATGCATCAGGAATCAGGGGGCAAATATGTCCCCCACACCACTAGATACAAGGGATTGGGAAGTAGAAATGTACCCCCAAATTAGGCAAAATAAATTGGGGGGCAGTACTCTTCCCCAATTAGGCACAAGGAATTGGGGGCACAAATGACCCCCCCCACTAGGCACCAGGGATTGGGGGACAAAAATGTTCCCCCCAGCATAAAGCACCAGGATTCAGGGCCCAGAAATGTCCCCCCTATTAGGCACATGGAATCGGGACAGAAATGTCCCCCCATTAGACACCAGGAATCAGGGGACAGAAAAGTCCCAATTAGGCACCAGGAATCGGTAGCCAGTAATGTTCCCCCCACCACAAGGTACGAGAGATCGGGTGGCAGAAATGTCCCAACTATTGGGCACCTGAGATCAGGGGTCAGAAATGTCCCTCCAACCACTAGGCATCAGGGATCAGGGGGCAGAAATGCCCCCTCTCCATCACTAGACATCATGGATCAGGGGCAGAAATGTCCCTCTCACCACTAGGCACTAGGTATCGGGGGACAGAAATGTCCCCCTACCACTAGGCACCAGGGATTGGAGGGCAGAAATGTCCCGCCAACCACTAGGCACCAGTGATCGGGTCAGAAATATCCCTTTACATAACCGGTGATGGGGAGCAGAAGTGTCCCCCACAGCACTAGGCACCAAGGATCGGGGGGCAGAAATGACCCCCCAGCACGAGCCACCATGTATCGGGGGCCAGAAATGTCCCTACCACCACTAGGCACCAGGAATCGGGAACAAAAGACTGCCCCAGCAAGAAACACCAGGAATCAGGGGCCAAAATTTCCTCCTCTTTCTCACCAGGAATCGAGGAGCAGAAATGTCCCCCTACCACAATGTATGAAACATTGGGGGACAGAAGTGTCTTCCCAATTAGGTAAAGGTAAAAAGGTAAAGGCCCTCCCGTTGATCGTCGATTTTGCTCGAGCGGGCCCAGTAACGTCTCCATTGGAGACTTTGTTGTTACTGTGTTTGGCATATTGAATATGTCACGGGGAGCTTGCCAGGCTCTGCCGTGCGGGCGAGATACTCTCGGTAGCTTGCCGGGCTCTCCGAGAGGGGCGGAGGATTCGAACTCGGGTTGGCCATGTTGTCTGCATGCAAGGCAAATGCCCTACCGCTGTGCTATCGCTCCAATTAGGCACCCAGAAATTGGGGGCAGAAATGCCCTTGTCAATACAAGGCACCAAGGATCCAGAGGCAGAAATGTCCCTATATTAGTTACGAGAAACAGAGGGCAGAATGTCCTAGTATCAAGTATCAGGATCAGGGGACAGAAATGTCCCCCACACCCCACGTGACCAGAGATTGGGGGACAGAAATTCCCCCCACCAGTAGGCACGAGGGATCAGGGTGCAGAATTGTCTTCCCAATAATTAGACACCAGAGACTGGGGGCAGAAATGTACCCACACCACTAGGTCACAGGCATCGGGGCCAGAAATGCCCCCCCTCACCACTAGGCATCAGAAATTGGGAGGCAGAAATGTTCACCCCACCACTAGGCACCAGGGATGGGGGCAGAAATGTCCCCTCAATCACTAGGCACCAGGAATCAGAGGGCAGAAATGTCCCCCCCACCATGGGCACCTGAGATCGGGAGGTAGAAATGTCTCCCCCCCACCACTATGCACCAGAGATGGGGGTAGAAATATCCCCTCAACCACTGGGTAACAGGAATCAGGGGGCAGATATGTCCCCCTATTAGGCACCTGGAATCATGGGGCAGATATATCCCTTCTTTTAGGCACGAGGAATTGGGGGGCAGAAATGCAACCCCCTCCCAACCCTAGTCATCAGGGATCGGGGGCAGAAATGTCCCTATATTAGGTATGAGAAACAGAATGTTCCAGTATCGAGTACCAGGATCAGGAAGCAGAAATGTCCCCCACACCCCTTGACACCCGGGACTGCGGGGCAGAAATGCCCCCACCACCACTAGGCATGAGGAATCTGGGCACAGAAATCTCTTCCCAATCACTAGGCACCAGAGACTGGGGTTCAAAATGTCCCTCCCACCACTAGGCTTCAGGGATCGGGGAGGAGAAATGTCCCCCCCCCCCCAACCACCACTAGGCACCAGGGATAAGGGAGAAGAAATCTCCCTTTATTAGGTACAAGAAATGGGCAGCAGAAATGTCCCCTATGAAGCACCAAGTATCGGGAGGCAGAAATGTCCCCAACACCACTAGGCATCAGGAATGCCCCCCACTGCAAAGCACCAAGGATCGGGGGGGCAGAAATGAACTCCAGACCATTAGACAATAGGAATCGAAGCACAGAAATGTCCCCCCAAGCACAAGGTACCATGGATCAGGGACCATAAATGTACCTTCTTTTTGGCACCAGGAATTGGAGAGCAGAAATGTCCCCCCATTAGACACCTGGAATGGGCGCAGAAATCCTCCCCAGTACGAGGTACGAAAGATCGGGGGGGCAGAAATGTCCCCCCGATCAGGCACCAGTGATCGGGGTGCAGAAGTGTCCCCCTTTTGGGCACCAGATATCAGGTGCAGAAATGTCTTCCATTAGGCACCAGGAATCAGTGGGCAGAAATGTCCTCCCCATCACTAGGCAACAGGGATTGGGAGGGGGCAGAAACTCCCCACCACCACCACTGTAACCATGAATCGGGGGACATATAACTCCCCCCTATTAGGCACCAGGAATCAATGAACAGAAATGTCCCTCCTTTAGGCACCAGTAATCGGGGGACAGATGTGTTCCTTGATTAGGCACCAAGAATTGGGGGGCAGAAATGCCCCCCCTTAGGCATCAGGAATCTGGAGCAGAAATGTCCCGCCAGCCACTAGGCACCACAGATCAGGGAACAGAAATCACCCTCTATTAGGTACGAGAAACAAGGGGCTGAAATATTCCCCTTATTAAGTACCAGGGATCAGGGACAGAAATGTCCCCCCCCCACCACGACCACCACCACCACTAGGCAACAGGGATCAGGGAGCAGAAATTTCCCTCTATTACATACAAGAAAAGGGCAGCAGAAATGTCCCCTATTAAGCACCAGGTATTTGGGGTGCAGAAATGTCCCCCACATCACTAGGTATCAGGAATCAGGGGACAGAAATGTCCCTCCTTTTTGGCACCAGGAATCAGAGAACAGAAATGTCTCGCCATTAGGCACCAGGAATGGGTAGGGAGAAATGTCCTCCCCGCAAGTCACAAGAGATAGGGGGGCAGAAATTTCCCCCTATTAAACACGAGTCATCAGGGTGCAGAAATGTCCCTCCTTTTGGCACCAGATATCATGGACAATAATGTCCCCCAGTAGGTACCAGGAATCGGCGGGCAGAAATGAACCCCCTAACACTAGGCACCAGTGATGGAGGGAGAAATGTCCCCCCATTAGGTACCAGGAGACAAGGGGTAGAAATGTCCCCCACACCTCTATGCTCTAGGGATTGGGGGGCAGAAATGTTTCCCTCTTAGCTACCAGGAGATATGGGGCAGAAATGTCACCTACACCACTAGGCACCAGCAATCGGGGGGCAGAAATGTCCCCCCAACCACTAGGCACCAGGGAGCAGGGAGCAGAAATGTACCCCCTATTAAATACCAGGGATCAGATAGGCAGAAATGTCCCCCACACCGATAGCCACCAGGGATAGGGGACAGAAATGCCCCCCCATCTCTACAAACCAGGGATCAGGGGGCAGAAATGCCCGCCCCCAGCACTATGCACTAGGGATCTTAGGGCAGAAATGTCTCCCAGACCACTAGGCACCAGGGATTGAAGGGCAGAAATGTCTCCCCTTTTAGGCACCAAGAAATGGAGGGCTGATGTGTCCCCTCCATTAGGCACCAGGAATCGGGGGGAAGAAAAGTCCCAACCACCACTAGGCACCAGGGATCAGAGAGGAGAAACCTCCCTCTATTAGGTACAAGAAACGGAGCCCAGAAATGTACCCCTATTAGGTACCAGGGATCAGGGGGCAGAAATGTCCCTCCTTTTTGGCACTAGGAATCTGGGAGCAGAAATGTTCCCACATTAGGCACCAGGAATCGAGCAAGAGAAATATCTCCCCCACCAAGAGGTACGAAAGATCATTGGGCAGAAATGTCCCTCCTATTAAGCACCAGGGATCAGGATGCAGAAATGTCACCCACAGGGCAGAAATGTCCACCCTCTTTGGCACCAGGAATCGGGGGGCAGAAATGTCCCCCAATTAGTGACCTGAATCAGAGGGCAGAAATGTTCTCCCCACCATGAAATATGAGAAATTGGGGGGCAGAAATGTCTCCCCCTTTTGGCACAAGGGATCAGAGGGCAGAAATGTCCCTTCCCCCATTAGGCACCAGGAATCTGTAGTCAGAAATGTCCCCCAACCGGTAGGCACCAGAGAACGGGGGGCAGAAATGTCCCACATATGCATCCGGAATCAAGGGGCCAAAATGTCCCCACACCACTAGATACCAGGGAGTGGGAAGCAGAAATGTCTCCCCAATTAGGCATGAGAAATTGGGGGACAATAATGTCCCCCAATTAGGCACAAGGAATTGGGGGCAGAAATGTCGCCCCCACCACAAGGCTCCAGAGATAGGGGCACAAAAATGTCCCTCCTTTTTGGCACCAGGTAACAGGGGCAGAAATGTCCCCCATTAGGCACCAGGAATCAGCGGGCAGAAATGTCCTCCCTACCACTAGCCATCAGTGATCGGGGGCAGAAATGTCCCCCCACTACTAGGCACTTCATGGAGGGTAGGACATTTCTGCCACCCATTCATGGTGATTTATGGGGTGACATTTCTGCTCCCCGATTCCTGGTGCAAAAAGGAGGGACATTTCTGGACCCTGATAACTGGTGATTCATGCTGGGGAGGACATTTTTGTCCCCCAATTCCTGAAGCATAATTTGGGGGCGACATTTCTGCACCTGATTTCTTGTGCCTAATTGGGGACATTACTGCCCCCAAATTTTGGTACCTCATGGTGGGGGGGACATTTCTCCCCCCGATTATTGGTTCCTAATGGGGGAACATTTGTACTTCCAGAATACTGTTGCCAAAAAGGAGGGACATTTTGGGCCCCTGATCCCAGGTGTCTCTTGCTGGGGGGAACATTTCAGTCCCCCAGTCCTTGGTACTTAATAGGGGGACATTTCTGACCCTCATTTCTTGTACCTAATAGAGGGAGATTTCTGCCCCCGATCCCTGGTGCCTAGTGGTGGGAGGGCACATTTCTGACCCCAATTCCTGGTGCCTAATGGGGGGACACATCTGCCCCCCCGATTACTGGTGCCTAAAGGGGGGACACTTCTGTCCCCTGATTCATGGTGCCTAATAGGGGGGACAGATTTGTCCCCCTATTCATGGTGTCAGTGGTGGGAGGGAAATCTCTGCCCACCCAATTCCTGATGCCTAGTAGTGGAGAGGACATTTCTCCCCCTGATTTCAGGTATCTAATGGGGGAACATTTCTGCTCCCCAAATCCAGGTGATAAAAAAGGACATTTCTGGCCCCTAATCCCAGATGTCTTGTGCTGGGGGAGACATTTATGCCCCCTGGTACCTGGTACTTAATAGGGGGACATTTCTGCCCCCCATTTCTCATACCTAATAGAGGGAGATTTCTGCTCTCTTATCCCTGGTGCCTAGTGGTTAGGGGGACATTTCTGCACCCAAATTCCTGGTGTATAATGGGGAGACACATCTGCCCTCAATTACTGGTGCCTAAAGAGGGGACATTTCTGTCCCCTGATTCCTGGTGCCAAATGGGGGGGGGACAGATTTGCCCCCTGATTCATGGTGCCAGTGGTGGGTGGGAAATTTCTGTTTCCCCGATCCCTGGTGTCTAGTGGTGTAGGGGACATTTCTGCCCCCAGATTCCTGGTGTCTAAAAGAGGGGACTATATGCTCCCTGATTCCTAGTTCATAACAGTGGAGACATATCTGCCCCCTGATTCCTGGTGCCTTGTGGTTGAGGGACATTTCTGTCCCCATCCCTGGTGCATAGTGTTGGGGGAGACAATTCTGCCCCTGATCCCTGGTTCTTAGTGGTGGGGTGAACATTTCTGAGGCCCAATTCCTGAGGCCTAGCGGTGTGGGGGACATTTTTGCCCCCCGATATTCCATTGCTTAATAGGGGACATTTCTGCCACCCTTTACTTGCATCCAATAGAGGGAGATTTTGCTATCTTATCCCTGGAGCCAAGTGGTGTGGGGGACATTTCTGCCCCCCAGTCTCTGGTGCCTAGAGATTGGGTAGACAATTCTGTGCCCCGATCCCTCGTGCCTACTGGTGAGGGGCATTTCTGCCCCCCAATCTCTGCTGCCATGGGTCGTGGAGGACATTTCAGCCCCCCAATTCAGGTACTTGATAGTGGGATATTCTGTCCCCTGTTTCTCGTAACTAATATAGGAGCACTTCTATTCCCTGACCCCTGGTGCCTAGTGGTTGGGGGAAAATATCCGCCCCCCAAACCCTGCTGTTCAGTGGTATGGGTGATATTACTGCTCCCCGTCTCCTGGTACCTAATGGGGGGACAATTCTGACCCTGATCACTGGTGCCTAGTGGTCGGGGGACATTTCTGCCCCCGATCCCTGGTGCCTAATTGGGAAGACATTTCTGCCCCCCAATGTTTCATACACCATGGTGGGGGGACATTTCTGCTCCCCGATTCCTAGTGACAAAAAGGAGGAACATTTTGGCCCCTGATTCCTGTTGTCTCTTGCTGGGGGGGACTTTTGTCCCCGATTCCTGGTGCCTAGTGGTGGTGGGGACATTTCTGGCCTCCGAATACCTGGTGGCTCTTGCTCGGGGGGACATTTCTGCCCCCCGATCCCTGGTGCCTAGTGTTGTGGGGGATACTTCTGCTCCCCGTCTCCTGTTATGTAATGGGATATTTCTGACCCAATCACTGGTGCCTAGGATATTTCTGACCCAGTCACTGGTTGGCAGGACATTTCTGCCCCCAACCCCTAGTGCCCCCCATTAGTACCCGGAATATGGAGGTAGAAATGTCCCCCATCCAGTAGGCACCAGAGAGTGGGAGGCAGAAACGTCTCCCATATCTTCAGGAATCAGGGGGCAAAAATGTCCCCCACACCACTAGATACAAGGGATTGGGAAATAGAAATCTGCCCCCCAATTAGGCACAATAAGTTGGGGGACAGTACTGTTCCCCAATTAGGCACAAGGAATCAGGGGACAAAAATGTTCCCCACAGCATGAAGCACCAGGATTCAGAGCCCAGAAGGCACCAGGAATCGGGGAGCAGATGTGTCCTTCCCATTAGAGACCAGGAATCAGGGGGCAGAAATGTCCCAAGTATAGGGCACCAGAGATCAGGGGTCAGAAATGTCCCTCCAACCACTAGACATAAGGGGTCAGGGGCAGAAATGTCCCTCCCACCACTAGGCACTAGGGATCAGGGGACAGAAATGTCCCCCTGACCACTAGGCACAGATGATCAGGTCAGAAATATCCCATTACATAACAGGAGACAGGGAGCAGAAGTGTCCCCCAAAACACTAATCTCCAGTGATCTGGGGGCAGAAATGTCCCCCCGAACACGAGCCACCATGTATCGGGGGCCAGAAATGTCCCAAACACCACTAGGTACAAGAAATCAGGCATAAAATTCCCCTCCCGCCTGCAAAAGACACCAGGAATCAGAGGCCAAAATGTTACTCCTTTTTGTCACCAGGAATCAGGGAGCAGAAATGTCCCCCCACCGTGATGTATAAAACATCGGGGGGCAGAAATGTCTTCCCAATTAGGCATTACATACCAGGAGAAGGGGGGCAGAAATGTCCCCAAAGCCACTAGGAACCAGAGATCGAGGGGCAGAAATGTCCCCTCTAACCACTAGGTACCAGGGATCAGGGAGCAAAAATGTCCCTCTATTAGATATGAGAAACGGGGGGCATAAATGTCCCCCACTAAGTACCAGGGATCGGGGAGCAGTAATATCCCCCACACCACTGGGCTCCAGGGATCCGGTGGCAGAAATGTCCCCCCAACCACTAAGGCACCAGAGATGATGGAGCAGAAATCTCCCTCTGTTAGATACGAGAAACGGGGGCAGAAGTGTCCCCCTATAAATACCAGGGATGGGGGGGCAGAAATGTCCCCCCCCAGCATGAGCCACCAGGGATCAGCGGCCAGAAATGTAAACACCATGAGGCACCAAGAATTGGGGGGGGGCAGAAATGCACCCCCAGAAGAGACACCAGAAATCAGGGGCCAAAATATTGCACCTTTTTGGCACCAGGAATCGGGGAGCAGAAATGTCCCCGAACCACGATGTATGAATCATCAGGGAGCAGAAATGTCTCCCCTATTAGGCACCAGGGATCGGGGGCAGAAATTTCCCTCCAACCACTAAGGCACCAGATGATGGAGCAGAAATCTCCCTCTGTTAGATATGAGAAACGGGGGCAGAAATGTCCCCCTATTAATACCAGGGATCACGGAGCAGAAATGTCCCCCCTATTAGGCACTAGGGATCGGGGGACAGAAATGTCCCCTACAGTTCTAGGCACCAGGGATCAGGGGGCAGAAATGTCCCCCCTTAGGAACCAGGAATCGTGTCCTAATCGTTTGTCCCCCACCCCCCATTAGGCATCAGGAATCGGGTCAGACATACCTCCATGACCACTAGGCACCAGGGATCAGGAGGCAAAAATGTGCCCCAGACTTACTAGGTACCAGTGATCGGGGATAAGAATTGACCCCCCCCCCCCATTAGGTACTAGGAGACGGGAGGTCAGTAATATCACCCACACCACTGGGCACCAAGGATCAGGGGACTGATATGTCCCCCAACCACTAGGCACCAGGGTTAAATGAACAGAAATGTCCCTATATTAGGTACAAGAAACAGGGGAGAGAATGTCCCCCTGTCAAGTACTACGATTGGGGGGCAGAAATGTCCCCCAAAACACTACGCTCCAGGGATAAGAGAGGAGAAATCTCCCTCTATTAGGTATAAGAAACGGGCGGCCGAAATGCCCTTTTAAGCCCAGGTTTCGGGGGGCAGAAATGTCCCCCACACCACAAGGCACCAGGGATGGGGGCAGAAATGCCCCCCAACCACTAGGCACCTGGAATCAGGGAGCAAAAATCTCCCTCTATTAGGTACAAGAAACGGGCAGCAGAAATGCCCCTATTAAGCCCAGGTATCAGTGGGAAGAAATGTCCCCCACACCACTAGGCAACAGAAATGGGGGCAGAAATGTCGGCTCAACCACTAGGCACCAGGAATCAAGGGGCAGATATGTCCCTGCTTTTACGCACCAGGAATCGGGGCAGAAATGTCCCCGCAAACACTAGGCACCAGGGATCAGGGAGCAGAAATCTCCCTCTAGGTACGAGAAATGGGGGCAGAAATGTCCCCCTATTAAGGATTAGGGATTGGGGGGCAGAAATGTCCCCCCCAGCACGAGGCACCTGAGATCAGGGGCCAGAATGTCCCTCTTTATTGGCACCAGGAATCGGGGAGTAGAAATGTGCTGGTTAGGCACCAGGAATCGGGAGGGAGAAATGTCCCCCCACCACGAGGTAAGAAGGATTAAGGGGCAGAAATGTCCTTCCTATTGGCACCAGGGATCAGGGCCCAGAAATGTTCCCTCATTAGTCACCTGAATCGAGACAGAAATATCCTCCCCAACATGAAGTATGAGAAATCGGGGGACAAAATGTCTCCCCTTTTAGGCACAAGAGATCAGAGGGCAGAAATGTCCCCTCATTAGTTACCCGGAATCTGGAGGTAGAAATGTCCCCCCACCAGTAGGCACCAGAGAGCGGGGGGTAGAAATGTCCCACATACGCATCAGGAATCAGGGAGCAAAAATGTCCCCCCACCACTAGATACCAGGGATTGGGAAGTAGAAATGTGCCCCCCAATTAGACACAATAAATTTGGGGACAGTACTGTTCCCCAATTAGGCACAAGGAATTGGGGGCACAAATGTACCCCCACCACTAGGCAACAAGGATTGGGGGACAAAAATGTTCCCCACAAGCATGAAGCACCATGATTCACGGCCCAGAAATGTCCCCCCCTATTAGGCACAAGGAATCAGGACTGAAATGTCCTCCCATTAGACACCAGGAATTGGGAGACAGAAAAGTCCCCATAAGGCACCAGAGATGGGAGGCCAGTAATGCCCCCCACACACACAAGTTAAGAGAGATCGGGCAACAGAAATGTCCTAACTATTGGGCACCAGAGATCAGGGGTCAGAAATGTCCCTCCAACCACTAGGCATCAGGGGTCAGGGGGCAGAAATGCCCCCTCTCCATCACTAGACATCATGGATCAGGGGCAGAAATGTCCCTCCCACCACTACGCACCAGGGATTGGGGGGCAGAAATGTCCTGCCGACCACTAGGCACCAGTGATTGGGGCATAAATATCCCATTACATAACAGGAGACGGGGAGAGAAGTGTCCCCCACAACACTAGGCACCAGGGATCGGGGGGCAGAAATGTCCCCGCATTAGGCACCAGAAATAGTGGGCAGAAATGCCCTCGTCAATACTAGGCACCAGGGATCAGGAGGCAGAAATGTCCCCCAGACCACTAGGTACCAATGATCGCGGGTCAGAATTGTCCCTCCATTAAGTACCAGGAGATGGGGAGCAGTAATATCACCCATACCACTAAACACCAGGGATTGGGGGCTGATATGTCCCCCCAACCACTAAGCACCAAGATTCCAGTAGCAGAAATGTCCCTATATTAGATACAGAAACGGGGGGCAGAATGTCCCCCTATCAAGTACCAGGATCAGGGACAGAAATGTCCCCCACACCCCATGGCATCAGATATTGGGGGCAGAAATGTCCCCCACCAGTAGGCACAAGGGATCAGGGCACAGAATAGTCTTCCCAAACACTAGGCACCAGAGACTGGGGGGCAGAAATGTACACACACCAATAGGCCACAGACATCGGGGCCAGAAATGCCCCCACTCACCATTAGGCATCAGGCATTGGGAGGCAGAAATGTTCACCCCACCACTAAGCACCAGGGATCAGGGTCAGAAATTTCCCCCCGACCACTAGGCACCAGTGATTGGGTCAGAAATATCCCATTACAAAAAAGGAGATAGGGAGCAGAAGTGTCCCTCACATCACTAGGCACCACAGATTAGGGGAGCAGAAATATCCCCCTGGCACAAGCCACCATGTATCAGGGGCCATAAATGTTCCCACTACCACAAGGCACCAGGAATCAGGGACAAAAGTCCCCAAGGAATCAAGGGGACAAAGGAATCAAGGGCCAAAATGTTCCGCTTTTTGTCACCACGAATCGGGGATCAGAAATGTTCCCCCACCACGGTGTATGAAATATCGGGGGACAGAAGTGCCTTCCCAATTAGGCACCAGAAATCAGGGACAGGAATGCCCCCGTCATCACTAGGCACCAGGGATCAGGAGGCAGAAATGTCTCCCAGACCACTAGGCACCAGTGATCGGGGGTCAGAATTGTCCCCCCATTAGGTACCAGAAGACGGGGAGCAGTAATATCACCCACACCCCTGAACACCAGCTATTGGGGGACCCATATGTCCCCCCAACCACTAGGCACCAGGGATCAGGAAGCAGAAATGTCCCTATGTTATGTTCGAGAAACGGGGCAGAATATCCCACTATCAAGTA
Source organism: Sorex fumeus (assembly GCF_029834395.1). Classification (NCBI taxonomy): domain Eukaryota; kingdom Metazoa; phylum Chordata; class Mammalia; order Eulipotyphla; family Soricidae; genus Sorex; species Sorex fumeus. The sequence continues at coordinate 55,904 of NW_026606342.1, forward strand.
CCAGAATCACGGGGCAGAAATGTCCCCCAAGCCCCATGGCACCAGAAATTGCAGTGGGACTTGGGAAGGCATTTCTGCCCCCTGATATTTCATACATCGTTGTGGGGGTCATTTCTGCTCCCCGATTCCTGGTGACAAAAAGGAGGAATATTTTGGCCTCTGATTCCTGGTATCTCTTCCTGAGGGGACTTTTGTCCCTGAATCTTGCCCACCAGTAGGCACGAGGGTGCAGAATTAGCTTCCCAATCACTAGTCACCAGAGACTGGGGAGAAGAAATGTCCCTCCCCCACCACTCGGTATCAGGGATGGGGATAGAAATGTCCCGTCAACCATTAGGCACCAGGAATCGGGGCAGATATGTCCCCACTTTTATGAACCAGGAATCAGGGAACAAAAATGTCCCCTCTTTTAGGCACCAGGAATCGGGGAGGCAGAAATGTCCCCCCCCCCTTTTAGGCAACAGGAATCTGGAGGTAGAGATGTTCCCCCATCAGTAGGCACCAGAAAGCAGGTGAAAAATGTCCCCCATATGCATCCAGAATTGGGGGCAAAAATGTCCCCCACACCACTAGATACCAGGGATGCAGAAGTGTCTCCCCAATTAGGCGTGAGAAATTGGGGGACTATAATATCCCCGCATTAGGCACAAGGTGTCGGGGAGCAGAAATGTCTCCCCAAGCACTAGGCATCAGGGATCAGGGAGCAGAAATCTCCCTCTAGAGAAATGGGGGGCAGAAATGTCCCTCTATTAAGAACCAGGGATCGGGGACAGAAATGTCCCCCACAGCACGAGACACCTGGGATCAGGGACCAGAAATGTTCTTCCTTTTGGCACCAGAATTCGGGGAGCAGAAATGTTCCCCCATTGGACACCTGGAATCGGTGGGGGGGAGAAATGTCCCCCCACCATGAGGTACGAGAAATCGTGGGGCAGAAATGTCCCCACTTTTAGGCACCGGTATCAATGGGCAGAAATATCCCCCCCCCCCCATTAGGCACCAGGAATCTGGAGGTAGAAATGTCCCCCCACCAGTAGACACCAGAGACCTAGGGGCAGAAATATGTCCCATATGCATCAGGAATTGGAGGCAAAAATGTCCCCACACCACGAGATACCAGGGATTGGGAAGCAGAAATGTCCCCCCCCAATTAGGCACAAGTTATCAGGGGCAGTAATTTCCCCCAAATAGGCACAAGGAATCAAGGGGCAGAAATGTCCCCCCAAGCACCAGGCACCAGAGAGTAGGGGCCAGTAAAGTCTCTCCCACCATTAGGCTTCAAGGATCGAAGGGGGCAGAAATGTCCCCCCCACTACCACTAGGCACCAGGGATTAGGGAGCAGAAATCTTCCTCTATTAGGTACTACAAAGGGGGGGGGCAGAAGTGTCCCCTATTAAGCACCAGGTGTCAGGGGCAGAAATGTCCCCCACAGCACTAGATACCAGGGATAAGGGAGCATAAATCTTGTACCTGGAAGGTTTCTTGTACCTCTATTAGGTACAAGAAACAGGCGGGAGAAATGTCCCCCTACTAAGCACCAGGCATCAGGAGCAGAAATGTCCCCACCACCACCACCACCACCACTAGGAATCAGGAATCGGAGGGCAGAAGTGTCCTCCCAACCACAAAGCACCAGGGATAAGGGAGCAGAAATCTCCCTCTATTAGGTACAAGAAACGGGCAGCAGAAATGTCCCCCATCAAGCACCAGGTATCAGGGGTAGAAATGTCCCCCACACCCATATGCACCAGGCATCAGGAGCAGGAATGTCACCCCACCAACACTAGGTATCAGGAATCGGGGGCAGAAATGTTCTGCCCACCACTAGGCAGCAGGAATCAGGGGTCAGATAAGTCCCTTCTATTAGGCACCAGGAATCATGGAACTGATATGTCCCCGCTTTTAGACACCAGGAATCAGGGGTAGAAATGTCCCCCCCATCACCAGACACCAGGGATCAGGGGGGCAGAAATATCCCCCCAACCACTAGGCACCAGGAATCAGGGAGCAAAAATCTCCCTCTAGTAGGTACGAGAAAAGAGGGGACAGATGTCCCCCTATTAAGTACCAGGGACCAGGGGGCAGAAATGTTTTGCCATTAGGCACCAGATATCGGGGGGGAGGGGGAGAAACATCCCTCCCACAATGAGGTACGAGAAATTGTGGGGCAGAAATGTCCCCCCTTTTATGCACAAGGTATCTGAGGGCACAAATGTCCCCTCTATTAGTTACCAGGAATCTGGAGGTAGAAATGCCTCCCACACCACTAGATACCAGGGATTGGGAAGCAGAAATGAGCCCCCATTAGGCACAAGTAACTGGGGGCAATAATGTCCCCAATTAGGCACCAGTAATGGGTAGGCAGAAATGTCCTCCCCACAAGGCACGAGAGATCAGGGGACAGAAATGTCCCCCCTATTAGGCACCAGTGATCGGGGTGCTGAAATGCCTCCACTTTATGACAGCAGGTTTCGGGGCAGAAATGTCCCCCATTAGGCACCAGGAATCAGCGGGCGGAGATATCCTCCCCACCACTAGGCATCAGGGATCGGGGGGGCAGAAATGTCCCCCCCACAACTAGTCACCAGGGATCAGTGCAGAAATGCCCCCCCCCCACAACTAGACACCAGGGAGAGGGCAGAAACGTCCCTTAAATCAAGAGGCACCAGAATCTGGGGGCAGATATGTCCCCCCATTAGGCACCAGGAATCATGGAGAGATATGTCCCCACTTTTAGGCACCAAGAATCAGAGGGCAGAAATTTTACCCCCACCACTGGCACCATGAATCAGGGGGCAAATCTGTCACCCTATTAGGCACCAGTAATCAGGGGTGCAGATGTGTCCCCCCATTAGGCACCAGGAATTGGGGTCAGAAATGTGCCCCCCCACCAATAGGCACCAGAGATCAGGAAGCAGAAATCTCTATTAGGTACGAGAAACGGGGGGCAGACATGTCCCCCTATTAAGTACCAAGGATCGGAGGACAGAAATATCCCCCACAGCAAGAGACACCCGGGATCAGAGGCCAGAAATGTCCCTCCTTTGGCACCAGTATTCTGGGAGCACAAACGTTCCCCCACTAGGAACCAATAATTGAGGGGAGAAATGTCCCCCCCACCATGCATTATGAGAATTTGCGGGGCAGTAATGTCCCCGATTAGGTACAAGGAATTGGGGGCAGAATTGTCCCCCCCACCATTAGGCTCCAGGAATTGGAGGACAAAAATGTCCTCCCCAGCATGAACCACCAGTGATCAGGGACTAGAAATGTCCCTCCTTTTTTGCACCAGGAATCGGGGAGCAGAAATGTCGCCCCATTAGGCACCATGAATGGGCGGCAGAAATGTCCTCCCCTTCATGAGATATGAGAGATCTGAGGGGCAGAAATGTCCCCCCTATTAGACACCAGTGATCAGGGTGCAGAAATGTCCCCCCTTCTTGGCACCAGGTATCGGGGGCAGAAGTATCCCCCATTAAGCATCAGGAATCAGCGGGCATAAATGTCACCTCCACCACTGGCACCATGAATTGGGGGACAAATCTGTCTGCCCTAATGGGCACAATGAATCAGGGGACAGAAATGTCCGCCCCTTTAAGCACCAGTCATTGGTGACCAGATTTTCCCCCCAACTAGGCACCAGGAATTGGGGGGTAAAAATGTCCCCCCAAAACTAGGCACCAGGGATAGGGGGCAGAAATGTCCCCCCAACCACTCGGCACCAAGGATCAGGGAACAGAAATCTCCCTCTATTTGGTGCGAGAAATGTGAGGCAGAAATGTCCCCCTATTTGGTATCAGAGATCGGGGGACAGAAATGTCCCCCCCCACCATAGGCACCAGGGATCGGGAGGCAGAAATGTCCCCCCGAGCACTAGGTACCAGGGATCAAAGGCCAGAAATGTCCCTCCATTTTGCTCCAGGAATCAGGGAACGAAATGTCCCCCCATTAGGCACCAGGAATGGGTAGGCAGAAATGTCCTCCCCACAAGGTACAAGAGATAGGGTGGGCAGAAATGTCCCTCATATTAGACATGAGTGATCGGGGTGCAGAAATGCCCCCCCTTTTGGCACCAGGTATCAGGGGCAATAATGTCCCCCGGTAGGCACCAGGAATCAGAGCGCAGAAATGTCCTCCCCACCATTAGGCATCAGGGATCGGGGAGCACAAATGTCCCCCCCACCACTAGGCACCAGGGATTGGGAGGCAAATCTGTCCCCCCTATTAGGCACCAGGAACAGGGGACAGAAAAGTCCCCCCTTTAGGCACCAGCAATCGGGGGGCAGAAATGTCCCCCCCACCACTAGGCACCAGGGATCTGGAGGCAGAAATGTCCATCCAAAAACTAGGCACCAGGTATTGGGGGGCAGAAATGTCCCCCTGAAAACTAGGCAACAGTGATTGGGGTGCAGAGATGCCTCCCCATTACGTACCAGGAGATGGGGGGCAGAAATGTCCCCCCCACAACTAGGCACCAGGGACAGGGGCAGAAATGTCTGTTCAACCATTAGGCACCAGGAATCAGGGAGCAGATATGTCCCTGCTTTTAGGTACCAGTAATCGGAGAGCAGAAATGTCTGACCCAGCACTAGGCATCAGGGATCTGGGGGACAGAAATTTTTCCTCCACTACTAGTCATCAGGTATAAGTTGCAAAATTATACCTCCAAATAGTAGGCACCAGGCTTCAGGGAGCAGAAATCTCCCTCTAGAGAAATGGAGGGGGGGCAGAAATGTCCCTCTATTAAGTACCAGGGATCGGGGGGCAGAAATATCCCCAACAGCACAAGACACCTGGGATCACAAATCACAAATCATCCTGTTAATCGTCGATTCCCTTGAGCAGGCCCCAGTAACGTCTCCTTCATCCTAGCCCTGAGATTATATTCAAGGCTCTTTAGGAGAATGAGACCCATCATTGTTACTGGTATTTGGCATATTGGGTACGACACAGGGAGTTTGCCAGACTCTGCCATGTGGGCAGGCTACATTCGGTAGCCTGCCAGTTTGTCCAAAGTAGGAATGAGATAAAATAAGATATCATAATAGGATGTCGCGCGGCTGCAAATGCAACCGCACGGTTCCAGGCGCTGGTTTTTATAGTCTCTGAGTCTTGGCCGTTGATGGGATTACACGGCGCCAGAGGGCCAGTTGGTGGGTGTGACCCCCGCCTACTGGAATTTGGAGGATCTGAAATGTCTCTCTATTAAGCACCAGGGATCAGGGGGCAGAAATATCCCCAACGGCAGAAGACACCTGGGATCAGGGGTCAGAAATGTTCCTCCTTTTTGGCACCAGAATTTGAGGAGCAGAAATGTTCCCCCATTGGACACCTGGAATAGGGGGGGAAGAAATGTTCCCCCACCATGAGGTATGAAAAATCGAGGGGCAGAAATATCCCCCATTTTAGGCACAAGGTATCAAATGGGCAGAAATGTCCTCCCCACTAGAAACCAGGAATCTAGAGGTAGAAATGTACCCCCATCAGTAGGCACCAGAGCAGGGAAAAATGTTCCCCGTATGTATCCAGAATTGGGGGCAAAATTGTCCCCCATACCACTAGATACCAGGGATTGGGAAGCAGAAATGTCCCCCCAATTAAGCAGAAGAAATTGGGGGGGGCAGAAATGTCCCCCCAAGCATGAGGCACCAGAGACTAGGGGCCAGAAAAGTCCCTCCATTTTGGCACTGGGAATCAGAGAGTAGAAATGTCCCCCCATTAGGCACTAGGAATGGGGAGGCAGAAATATCCTCCCACCATGAGGTACTAGAGATCAGGGGGCAGGATTGTCTCTCCTATTAGACACCAGCGATTGGGGGGCAGAATTGTCCCCCATTAGGCACCAAGGATTGGGGGCAGAAATGTTCCCCCAACTACTAGGCACCAGAGATCAGGGAGCAAAAATCTCCCTCTTATTAGGTATGAGAAGCGGGGGGCAGAAATGTCCCCTTTTAAGTACCAAGGATCGGGGGCAGAAATGTCCCTCACAGCATGAGGCACCTGGGATAAGGGGCCAGAAATGTCCCTCCTTTTTGGCATCAGGATTTGGAAATCAAAAATATTCCCCCTTAAGGCACCAGGAACCGGGGGGGGGGGGGGGGAGAAATGTCCTCCCCACCATGAGGTTCGAGAAATCTGGGGGCAGAAATGTCCCCCATTTGAGGCAAAGGTATCAAAGGGCAGAAATATTCCCCCCCATTAGGCAACAGGAATCTGTTAGGTAGAAATGTCCCCCTACCAGTAGGCAAGAGAGATCAGGGTGCAGAAATGTCCCCCATATGCATCAGGATCAGGGGGCAAAATTGTCTCCCACATCACTAGATACAAGGGATTAAGAAGCATAAATGTACTCCATAATTGGCACAAAAATTGGGGGACAGTAATATTCCCCAATTAGGCACAAGGAATCAGGGGGCAGAAATGTGCCCCGACCACTAGGAACCAGGGATCAGGGGACAAAAATGTCCCCCCCCCCAGAATGAAGCACCAGGGATCAGGGCCCAGAAATGTCCCTCCTTTTTGGCACCAGTAATCGGGGAGCAGAAATGTCCCTCGTTAGGCACCAGGAATTGGAGGCCACTAATGTCCCCCCCATGATATATGAAAGATCGGGGGGCAGAAGTGTACCCCCATTAGGCACCAGAGATCGGGGGACAGAAATATCCCTCCCACCACTAGGCACCAGGGATTGGGTGGCAGAAATGTCCCACAGACCACTTAGGCAACAGGTATCAGGGGGCGGAAATGGCTTCCCCAAAACCCACTAGGCACCTGGGATCAGGGGGCAGCCATGTCCCCCCTATTAGGCACAGGAATCATGCAACTGATATGTCCCCACTATTAGGAATCAGGGTGCAGAAATGTCCCCCTCACCACTAGGCACCAGGGATCAGGGGGGCAGAAATACCCCCCCAACACTGGCACCATGAATTGGGGGGCAAATCTGTCTCCCCTATTAGGCACCAGGAATCAGTGGACAGAAAAGTCCCCCCTTTAGGCACCAGTAATCGGGGGGCAGAAATGTCCCCCACCCAGCACTATGCACCAGGGATCTGGAGGCAGAAATGTCCCCTGAACACGAGGCACCAGGAATTGGGGGGCAGAAATGGAGACATGGGGGCAGAAATGTCCCCCACAGCACTAGGCACCAGGGATCGGGGCCAGAAATATCCCCCCAAAATTAGGCAACAGGGATCAATCTCCCTCTATTAGGTATGAGAAACGGGGGGCAGGAATGTCCCCCCATTAAATACGAAGGATTAGGGGGGAGAAATGCCCCCCCCGCCAGCACGAGACACCCGGGATCAGGGGCCAGAAATGTCCCTTCTTTTTAGCACCTGGATTCGGGGAGCATAAATGTTCCCCCATTAGGCACCTGGAATCGGGGGGGAAAATGTTGCCCCACCAGGAGGTACGAGAAATTAGGGGGCAGAAATGTCCCCCCTTATAGGCACAAGGTTTCGGAGGGCAGAAATGTCTCCCCCATTAGGCACCAGGAATCTGTAGTTAGAAATGTCCCCCCAGCGGTAGGCACCAGAGATCGGGGTCAGAAATGTCCCCCATATGCATCCGGAATCAAGGGGCCAAAATGTCCCCACACCACTAGATACCAGGGATTGGGAAGCAGAAATGTCTCCCCAATTAGGCACGAGAAATCGGGGGGCAGTAATGTCCCCCAATTAGGCACAAGGCATTGGGGGGCAGAAATATCCCCCCAAATTATGCTCCAGATATCGGGGCACAAAAATGACCCCCATTTTTGGCACCAGGTAACGGGGGCAGAAATGTCCCCCATTAGGCGCCAGGAATCAGCAGAAATGTCCTCCCTACCATTAAGCATCAGTGATCGGGGGCAGAAATGTCCCCCCACTAATAGGCACCTCATGGAGGGGAGGACATTTCTGCCACCCATTCATGGTGCCTTATGGGGTGACATTTCGGCTCCCAGAATCCAGGTGCAAAAAAGGAGGGACATTTCTGGGCCCCGATCCCTGGTGATTCATGCTGGGGAGGACATTTTTGTCCCCCAATTCCTGGAGCATAATTTGGGGGGACATTTCTGCCCCTGATTCCTTGTGCCTAATTGGGGACATTACTGCACCCCAAATTCTCATACCTCATGGTGAGGGGGACATTTCTCCCCCCGATTATTGGTTCCTAATGGGGGAACATTTGTGCTCCCAGAATACTGGTGCCAAAAAGGAGGGACATTTCTGGCCCCTGATTCCAGGTGTCTCTTGCTGGGGGGGGGGGGACATTTCAGTCCCCCGGTCCTTGGTACTTAATAGGGGGACATTTCTGACCCCCATTTCTTGTACCTAATAGAGGGAGATTTCTGCCCCCGATCCCTGGTGCCTAGTGGTGGGATGGCACATTTCTGACCCCCAATTCCTGGTGCCTAATGGGGGGACACATCTGCCCCCCGATTATTGGTGCCTAAAGGGGGGACATTTCTGTCCCCTGATTCCTGGTGCCTAATATGGGGGACAGATTTGTCCCCCTATTCATGGTGTTAGTGGTGGGAGGGAAATTTCTGCCCACCCGATTCCTGATGTCTAGTAGTGGGGAGGAGATTTCTGCCACCCATTCCAAGTGCCTAATGGGGCAACATTTCTGCTCCCTAATTACAAGTGCCAAAAATGAGGAACATTTCTGGCCCCAGATCCCTGGTGCCTCGTGCTTTTGGGGACATTCTGCCCCCCAATTCCTGATGCCTCATGCTGGGGGGATATTTCTGACCCCCGATCTCTGGTGCCCAATAGAGGGGACGTTTCTGCCTCCCGATCTCTCATACCTCGTGGTGAGGGACATTATTGGTCCCCGATTCCTGGTGCCTAATGGGGGACAGTTCTGATCCTGGATTCCTGGTCTCAAAAAGGAGGGAAATTTCTGGGCCCTGATCCGTGGTGATTCATGCTGGGAGGGACATTTTTGTGCCCCGATCTCTGGAGCCTAGTGGTGGGGGGGACATTTCTGCCCCCAATTTCTTGTGCCTAATTGGGGGACATTACTGCACCCCGATTACTTGTGCTTAACTGGGGGAACATTTCTGCTTCCCAATCCCTGGTATCTTGTGGTCTGGGGGACATTTTTGCCCCCTATTCTAGATACATATGGGGGACTTTTTGTCCCCCGATCTATGGTGCAATGCTAGGGGTATATTTCTACCTCCAGATTCCTGGTGCCTAATGGGGGGAGGACATTTCTGCCCATTGAAACCTTGTGCCTAAAAGGGGGAACATTTCTCCTCCCCGATTCCAGGTGTCTAATGGGGGTACATTTCTGGTCCCCGAATCCTGGTTTCAAGAAGGAGGAACATTTCTGGCCCCTGATCCCAGGTGTCTCGTGCTGGGGGGGAGGGACATTTCTGCCCCCCGATACCTGGAACTTAATAGGGGGACATTTCTGCCCCCCATTTCTCATACCAAATAGAGGGAGATTTCTGCTCTCTTATCCCTGGTGTCTAGTGGTTTGGGGGACATTTCTGCCCCCGATCCCTGGTGCCTAGTAGTGAGGCAAACATTTCTGCCCCCCAGTTCCTGGTGCATAATGGGGAGACACATCTGCCCCCAATTACTGCTGCCTAAAGAGGGGACATTTCTGTCCCCTGATTCCTGGTGCCTAATAGGGGGGACAGATTTTCCCCAATTCATGGTGCCAATGTGTGGGGGGGATAATTTCTGCCCCCTGATTCCTGGTGTCTAAAAGAGGGGACATATGGGCTCCCTGATTCCTAGTTCATAAAAGTGGGGACATATCTGCCCCCTGATTCCTGGTGCCTAGTGGTTGAGGGGACATTTCTGCCCCCATCCCTGGTACCTAGTGTTGGGGGAGACATTTCTGCCCCCGATCCCTGGTTCTTAGTGGTGGGTTGAACATTTCCGACCCCCAATTCCTAAATGCCTAGTGGTGCGGGGGACATTTCTGCCCCCGATGCCAGTGGCCTAGTGGTATGGGGGACATTTCTGCCCCCCGATATCACATTGCTTAATAGGGGACATTTCTGCCACCCGTTTCTTGCATCTAATAGAGGGAGATTTTGCTATCTTATCCCTGGAGCCAAGTGGTGTGGGAGACATTTCTGGCCCCCAGTCTCTGGTGCCTAGTGATTGGGAAGAGAATTCTGTGCCCCGATCCCTCGTGCCTACTAGTGAGGGGCATTTCTGCCCACCAATCTCTGGTGCCGTGGGGTGTGGGGGACATTACAGCCCCCCAATTCTGGTACTTGATAGTGGGATATTCTGTCCACTGTTTCTCGTAACTAATATAGGGACATTTCTGTTCCCTGACCCCTGGTGCCTAGTGGCTGGGGGAAAATATCCGCCCCCCAATCCCCACCGCTGCCTAGTGGTATGGGTGATATTACTGCTCCTCGTCTCCTGGTACCTATCGGGGGGACAATTCTGACGCTGATACTGGTGCCTAGTGGTCTGGAGGATATTTCTGCCTCCTGATCCCTGGTGCCTAGTGGTGACGGGGGATTTCTGCCCCCAATCCCTGGTGCCTAATTGGGAAGATATTTCTGCCCCCCTATGATTCATACACCGTGGTGGGGGGGGACATTTCTGCTCCCCGATTCCTGATGACAAAAAGGAGGAACCTTTTGGCCTCTGATTCCTAGTGCCTCTTGCTGGGGGGAGGGGAATTTTTTCTCTGATTTCTGATGCCTAGTGGTGGTGGAGACATTTCTGGCCCCCGATACATGGTGGCTCATGTTGGGGGGGACATTTCTGCCCCCTGATTTCTGGTGTGCAATAGTTGGGAGATTTCTGCCCCCCGATCTCTCTTACCTCATAGTGGGGGAGACATTACTGGCCCCTGATTCTAGTGCCTAATGAGACTTTTCTGTCCCCTGATTCCTGGTGTCTAAGGGCGGGAAATTTCAGTCCTGATTTCTGGTGCCTAATGGGGGGACACATCTGCTCCCCGATTCCTGGTGCCAAAAAGGAGGGACATTTCTGGGCCCTGATCCCTACTGCTTCATGCTGGGGGGAACATTTTCGTCCCCCATCCCTGGTGCCTAGCGGTGGGGGGGGACATTTCTGCCCCCAATTCCTAGTGCCTAATTGGGTAACAGTACTGCCCCCCCCCGATATATTGTGCTAATTAGGGGACACATTTCTACTTCCAATCCATGGTATCTAGTGGTGTGGGGGACATTTTTGCCCCCTGATTCCTGATGCATATGGGGGATATTTCTGCCCCCGCTCTCTGGTGCCTACTGGTGGGGGGACATTTCTACCTCCAGATTCCGGGTACCTAATGGGGGGGAATTTCTCCCCTCCCTTACCTTGTGCCTAAAAGGGGAGACATTTCTGTCCCCAGATTTCTCGTACTTCATGTTGGGGAGGACATTTCTGTCCCTATTCAGGTGATCAATGAGGGGACATTTCTGCACCCTGATCCCTAGTGCCAATAGCAAGGACATTTCAGCCCATGATCTTTCTTACCTCATGGTGGGTGGGACATTTCTCCCTCCCAATTCCTGGTGCCAAAAAAGAGGGACATTCTGGCCCCTGATCCCAGGTGTCTCATGCTGGGGTTCATTTCTGCCACCCGATCCCTGATAATAGGGAGACATTTCTGCCTATTCTGCAGAAATGTCCCCCCATTACCAGGCACCAGGGATCGGGGCAGAAATTTCCCGCCCACCACTGACACCATGAACAGGGGGACAAATCTGTCCCTCCTATTAGGACCAGGAATCAGGGGACAGAAAAGTCCCCCCTTTAGGCACCAATAATCGAGGGACAGATGTGTCCCACCACTAGGCACCAGGGATCAGGGAGCAGAAATTACCTTCTATTAGGTACGAAAAACGGTGGCAGAAATGTTCCCCTATTAAGTACCAGGGATCGGGAGGCAGAAATGTCCCCCCCACCACTAGGTACCACGGATAAGAAAGCAGAAATCTCCCTTTATCAGGTACAAGAAACGGGCAGCAGAAATGTCCCCTATGAAGCACCAGGTATCGGGGGGCAGAAATGTCCCCAACACCACTATGCATCTGGAATCAGGGGGCAGATATGCCCCCCACCACTAAACATCAGGAATCGAAAGGCAGAAATGTCCTCCAGACCACTAGACAATAGAAATCGAAGCACAAAAATGTCCCCCCGAGCACAAGGTACCAGGGATCAGGGGCCATGAATGTACCTCCTTTTTGGCACCAGAAATCGAGGAGCAGAAATGTACCCCCATTAGGCACAAGGAATGGGCGAGAGAAAAGTCCAATTTTAAGCACCAGGTTTTCTGTGGGCAGAAATGTCCCCCCAAGCACAAGGTTCCAGGGATCAAAGGTCAGAAATGTCTCTCCTTTTTGATCTAGGAATCAGGGACAAGAAATGTTCCCCCATTAGGCACCAGGAATGGTAGGCAGAAATGTACTCCCCACAAGGTACAAGAGATCGGTGGGCAGAAATGTTCTCCCTATTAGACACAAGTGATCGGGGTGCATAAATGTCCCCCCATTTTGGCACCATGTGTCAGGGGTAATAACGTCCCCCGGTAGGCACCAGGAATCAGAAATGTCCTCTCCACCGCTAGGCATCAGGGATCAGGGGCAGAAATGTCCCCCCCACTAAGAGTCACCAGGGATTTGAGGGCAAAAATGTCCCCCCACCACCACTAGGCACAGTGATTGGGGGACAGAAATGTCCCCCCCACCACTAGGCATCAGGGATCAGGGGGCAGAAATGCCTCCCCACCACTGTTTCAGGAATCAGGGGGAAGGAATGTCCCCAATTTAGGATCAGAGATCGGGGGCAGAAATGTCCCTCCCAGCACAAGACACCTGGGATCAGGGGCCAGAATGTCCCTCTTTCTTGGCACCAGGATTTGGGAGCAGAAATGCGCCCATTAGGACCAGGAATTGGGAGGGAGAAATGTCCCCCCCCCAACGAGGTAGAGAAAGATTGTGGGGCAAAAATGTCCCTCCTATTGGCACCAGATATCAGGGTACAGAAATGTCCCCTCATTAATCACCTGAATCGGGACAGAAATGTCCTCACCACCATGCAGTATGAGAAATCAAGAAACAGAAATATCTCTTCTTTTAAGCACAAGGGATCAGAGGGCAGAAATGTATCCCCCATTAAGCACCCGGAATCTGGAGGTAGAAATTTCCCCCCACCAGTAGGCACCAGAGTGGGGGGCAGAAATGTCCCCCATATGCATCAGGAATCAGGGGGCAAAAATGTCCCCCACATCACTAGATACCAGGGATTGGGAAGTAGAAATGTGCCCCCCAATTGGCACAATAAATCAGGGGGCACTACTATTCTCCAATTAGGCACAAGGAATCAGGGGACACAAATGTCCCCCCACCACTGGACACCAGGGATTGGGGGACAAAAATGTTCCCCCCAGCATGAAGCACCAGGATTCAGAGCCCAGAAATGTCCCTGATTTTGGCACCAGAAATCAGGGAGCAGATGTGTCCCCCCCATTATGCACCAGGAATCGGGGAACAGAAAGTCCCCATAAGGCACCAGGAATCGGGGGGCAAAAATGTCCCAACTATTGGGCACCAGAAATAAGGGGTCAGAAATGTCCCTCCAACCACTAGGCATCAGGGATCAAGGGGCAGAAATGCCCCCACCACCACCACCACTAGACATAAGGGGTCAGGGGCAGAAATGTGCACCCCCCCACCACCACCACTAGGCACCAAGGATTGGAGGGCAGAAATGTCCCGCCAACCACTAGGCACCAGTGATCAGGTCAGAAATATCCCATACATCTGGGGGAGCAGAAGTGTCCCCCAGAACACTAGGCACCAGGGATCAGGGGGCAGAAATGTCCCCCCCACTAAGAGTCACCCGGGCTTTGAGAGCAAAAATGTCCCCCCGCAACCACTAGGTACAGATATTGGGGGGCAGAAATGTCCCCCCCACCACTAGGCACCAGGGATCGGGGCACAGAAATTTCCCTACCTCCACTGTCACAGTAAATCGGGGGACAAATATGTACCCTCCAATAGGCACCAGTAAATGGGGGGCAGCTGTGTCCTCCCAATAGGCACCAGGAATTGGGGCGCAGAAATTCCCCCCACAACTAGGCACCAGGGATTGGGGAGGCAGAAATTCCCCCCCACCACTGGCACCGTGAATCGGGGGCGAATCTGTCCACCTATTAGGCACCAGGAATCAGAGGACAAAAATGTCCCCCATTTAGGCACCTGTAATCATAGGGCATATGTGTCCCCCCCATTAGGCACCAGGAATTGGGGGGCAGATATGTGCCCCCCACCACTAGACACCAGGGATCAACGGCAGAAATGTCCCCCAACCACTAGGGACCAGTGAAGAGGGAGCAGAAATCTCCCTCTATTAGGTACGAGAAATGGGGGCAGAAATGTCCTTCTATTATCAGGGATCGAGGGGCATAAATGCCCCCCCCCCAGAATGAGACACCTGGGATCAGGGGCCAGAATGTCCCTCTTTTTTGGCACCAGGAATCGGGGAGTAGAAATGTGCCCATTAGGTACCAGGAATCGGGAGGGAGAAATTTCCCCCCCACCACGATGAGGTAAGAAGGGTTATGGGGCAGAAATGTCCCTACTATTGGCACTAGGGATCAGGCCAGAAATGTCCCCTCATTAGGCACCTGAATCGGGACAGAAATGTCCTCCCCAACATGAAGTATGAGAAATCAGGGGACAGAAATATCTCCCCTTTTAGGCACAAGGGATAGGAGGGCAGATACCAGGGACTGGGAAGCAGAAAATGTCCCCCAATTAGACACAAGAAATCGTGCAGCAGTAATCTCCCCCCATTAGGAACCAGCAATCAGGGGCAGAAATATCTCCCCAACCACTAGGCACGAGAAATCGGGAACAAAAATGTACCCCCACCTATAGGCACCAGGGAAGAATTTTCCCCCCACCACTGGCACCATGAATCGAGGGGCAGATGTGTTCACCCCCATTAGTCACCAAGATTCGGAACAGAAATAACCCCCCATTAGGCACAAGGAATATGGGCCAGATGTGTCCTCCATCAGGCACCAGGAATCGGGGACAGAAATGTCTCCCCGACCACTATGATCAGTGATCGGGGTCAGAATTGTCCCCCCATTAGGTACCAGGAGAGGGGAAGCAGTAATATCCCCCACACCACTGGGCTCCAGGATCAGGGTGCAGAAATGACCCCTCATTGGTCACCTGAATCAGAACAGAAATGTCCTCCTCAACATGAAGTATGAGAAATCAGGGGACAGAAATATCTCCCCTTTTAGGCACAAGGGATCAAGGGCAAAAATGTCCCCACCAACATGAAGTATGAGAAATCGGGGGGCAAAAGTGGCTCCCCTTTTAGACACAAGGGATCGGAAGGCAAAAATGTCCCCCCCATTAGGCACCAGGAATCTGGAGGTAGAAATATCCCCCCCCACCATCAGGCATGAGAGAGCGGGGGGCAGAAATGTCCCCCATATGCATCAGGAATCAGGGGGCAAAAATGTCCCCCACACCACAAGATACCAGGGATTGGGAAGCAAATATGTGCTCCCCCAAATATCACAAGAAATCTGTGAGCAGTAATGTCCCCAAATTAAGCACAAGGAATTGGGGGGCATAAATGTCCCCCGAACACTAGGCACCAGGGATTGGGGAACAAAAATGTCCCCCCCCAGCATGAAAAACCAGGTCTCAGGGCCCAGAAATATTTCTCCTTTTTGGCACCAGGAATCAGGGAGCAGAAATGTCCCCCCACCACGATGTATGAAACATCGGGGGGCAAAAATGTCTTCCCAATTAGGCACCAAAATCAGGGGCAGAAATGCCCCCATCACCACTAGGCACCAGGGATCAGGAGGCAGAAATGTCCCCTAGACCACTAGCACCAGTGATTGGGGGTCAGAATTGTTCCCCCATTAGGTACCAGGAGACGGGGAGCAGTAATATCACCCACACCCCTGAACACCAGGGACTGGGGACCTATATGTCCCCCCAACCACTAGGCACCAGGGATCAGGAAGCAGAAATGTCCCTATATTAGGTACGAGAAACGGGGCAGAATATCCCACTATCAAGTACCAGGATCGGGGGACAGAAATGCCCCCCACACCCCTTGGCACTAGAGATTGCACTGGGAATTATGAAGGCATTTCTGCACCCCAATATTTCATACATCGTGGTGGGGACATTTCTGCTCCCTGATTCCTGGTGACAAAAAGGAGGAACATTTTGGCCCCTGATTCCTGGTGTCTCTTCCTGGGGGGGACTTTTGTCCCTGATTCCTGCCAACCAAGAAACGGGGCAGAATGTCCCCCATCAAGTACCAGGATCGGGGGGCAGAAATGTCCCCCACACCACTAGGCACCAGGGATAAGGGAGCAGAAACCTCCCTCTATTAGGTACAGGAAATGGGCAGCAGATGCCCCTATTAAGCCCAGGTATCGGGGGGCAGAAATGTCCCCCATACCACTAGGCACCAGGGATGGGGGCAGAAATGTCTGCTCAACCACTAGACACCAGGAATCAGGGGGCAGATATGTCCCCACTTTTACACACAGGAATCAGTGGGCAGAAATGTACCCCCCTTCACTAGGTACCAGGGATTTGGGGGGTAGAATTTCTCCACCACCAAGGGCAACATTATCAGGGGAAAATCTGTACACCCAATTAGGCACCAGGAATCAGGGGACAGAAATGTCCCCCTTTAGGCACCAGTAATCGAGGGGCAGAAATGTCCCCCCATTAGGCATCAGGAATTGGGGTGACAGAAATATGCCCCCCACTAGACACTTGGGATCAGGTGCAGAAAAGTCCCCCCCATCACTAGGCACCAGGGATTGGGGGCAGAAATTTCTCCTCCACCAAGGGCACCATGAATCGGGAGGCAAATCTGTCCCCCCAATTAGGCACCAGGAATCAGGGGACAGAAATGTCCCCCTTTAGGCACCAGTAATCGAAGGGCAGAAATGTCCCCCCATTAGGCATCAGGAATTGGGGTGACAGAAATATGCCCCCCACTAGACACTTGGGATCAGGTGCAGAAAAGTCCCCCCCATCACTAGGCACCAGGGATTGGGGGCAGAAATTTCTCCGCCACCAAGGGCACCATGAATCGGGAGGCAAATCTGTCCCCCCAATTAGGCACCAGGAATCAGGGGACAGAAATGTCCCCCTCTAGGCACCAAGAATTGGGGGGACAGAAATGTTTCCCCCCCGCTAGGCACTGGGATCGGGGGCAGAAATGTCCACCCCATCACGAGGCACCAGGGATCAGGGGGTAGAAATATTCCCCCAACCACTAGGCAGCAGGAATCAGGGAGCAAAAATCTCCCTGTAGTAGGTACGAGAAAAAGAGGGGCAGATGTCCCCCTATTAAATACCAGGGATCGGGGGTAGAAATGTTTTCCCATTAGGCACCAGATATCAGGGGGGAGAAATGTCCCTCCCACCATGAGGTACAAGAAATTGTGGGGCAGAAATGTCCCCCCTTTTAGGCACAAGTTATCTGAGGGCACAAATGTCCCCTCTATTAGGCACCAGGAATCTGGAGGTGGAAATGTCTCCCACACCACTAGATACGAGGGATTGGGAAGCAGAAATGCCCCCCATTAGGAACAAGTATTGGGGGGCAGTAATATCCCCTATTAGGCACCAGGAATGGGTAGGCAGAAATGTCCCCCCTATTAGGCACAAGGTATCAATGGGCAGAAATATCCCCCCCTCCCATTAGGCACCAGGATCTGTAGGTAGAAATGTTTCCCCACCGGTAAGCAACAGAGTTCAGGAGCCAGAAATGTCCCCCATAAGCATCAGGATCAGGGGCAAAAATGTCCCCCACATCACTAGATACCAGGGATTAGGAAGCATAAATATACTCCACAATTAGGCACAAAAATTGGGGGGCAGTAATGTCCTCCAATTAGGCACAAGGAATTGGGGGGTAGAACTGTGCCCCATTAAGCACCAGGAATCAGCGGGCAGAAATGTTCTTCCCACTACTAGGCATCAGGGATCAGGGGTAGAAATTTCCCCCACTACTAGGCATCAGGGATCGGGGAGTAGAAATTTCCCCCCGACCACTGACACAATGAA
The DNA here is from genome assembly GCF_029834395.1 of Sorex fumeus. NCBI lineage: Eukaryota > Metazoa > Chordata > Mammalia > Eulipotyphla > Soricidae > Sorex > Sorex fumeus. The sequence goes on from NW_026606342.1 coordinate 73,954, forward strand.
TAGGGGGACAAATCCATCCCCCCTGTTAGGACCAGGAATCAGGGGACAGAAAAGACCCCCCTTGAGGCACCAGTAATCGAGGGGCAGATGTATCCCACCACTAGGCACCAGGGATCAGGGAGCAGAAATTACCTTTTTTCAGGTACAAAAAATTATAGGCAGAAATGTCCCCCTATTTAGTACCAGGGATTGGGAAGCAGAAATGTCCCCCCCACCACTAGGCACCAGGGATGAGGGCAGAAATGTCCCCTCAACCACTAGGCACCAGGATTCAGGGAGCAGATATGTCCCCGCTTTTAGACAACAGGAATCGGGGGGCAGAAATTTTCCCCCACCACTGGCACTATGAATTAGAGGGCAAATCTGTCCCCCCTGTTAGGCACCAGGAATCAGGGGACAGAAAAGTCCCCCTTTAGGCACCAGTAATCGGGGGGCAGAAATGTTCCCCCCCACCATTAGGCTCCAGGAATTGGGGGACAAAAATGTCCTCCCCAGCATGAATCACCAGGGATCAGGGCCCAGAAATGTCCCTCCTTTTTTTGCACCAGGAATTGGGGAGTAGAAATGTCGCCACATAAGGCACCATGAATAGGCAGCAGAAATGTCCTCCCCTCCATGACTTATGAGAGATCTGGGGGGCAGAAATGTCCCCCCTATTAGGCACCAGCAATCGGGTTGCAGAAATGTCCCCCCTTTTTGGCACCAGGTATCAGGGACAGAAATATCCCCCATTAGCACCAGGAAACAGCGGGCAGAAATGTCATCCCCACCACTGGCACCATGAATCGGGAGACAAATCTGTCCCCCCGATAGGCCACAAGGAATCAGGGGACAGAAATGTTCCCCCTTGAGGCACCAGTAATCGGGTAGCAAATTTCCCCCCACTCGGCACCAGGAATTGGGGGGTAAAAATGTCCCCCCAAACTAGGCACCAGGGATAGGGGGCAGAAATGTACCCCCAAATTCTAGGCACCAGTGGTCAGGGATCAGAAATCACCCTGTATTAGGTACGAGAAACGGGGGGCAGAAATGTCCCCCTATTTAGTACCAAGGATCGGGGGGGGCAGAAATGTCCCCACCACCACTAGGCACCAGGGATCGAGAGGCAGAAATGGCCCCCAAGCACGAGGTACCAGGGATCAAAGGCCAGAAATGTCCCTCCATTTTGGCACCAGGAATGGGTAGGCAGATATGTCCTCCCCACAAGGTACAAGAGATCGGCGGCAGAAATGTCCCCCCTATTGGGCATGAGTGATCAAGGTGCAGAAATGTCCCCCCTTTTTGCACCAGGTATCAGGGGCAATAATGGCCCCCCGTAGACTTCAGGATCAGAGGGCAGAAATGTCCTCCCCACCACTAGGCATCAGGGATTGGGGGGAAGAAATGTCCCCCCACCACTACTAGGCACCAGGGATTGGGGGGCAAAAATCTCCCTCTATTAGGTATGAGAAACGGGGGGCAAAAATGTCCCCAATTAAGGATCAGGGATTGGGAGGGCAGAAATGTCCCCCCCAGCACGAGACACCTGGGATCAGGGGCCAGAATGTCCCTCTTTTTTGGCACCAGGATTCGGGAGCAGAAATGCGCCCATTAGGACCAGGAATTGGGAGGGAGAAATGTCCCCCCCCACCACCACCACGAGGTAAGAAAGATCGTGGGGCAGAAATGTCCCTCCTATTGGCACCAGGGTTCATGGTGCAGAAATGTCCCCTCATTAGGCACCTGAATCGGGACAGAAATGTCCTCCCCACCATGAAGTATGAGATATCGAGGGACACAAATATCTCTTCTTTTAAGCACAAGGGATCGGAGGGCAGAAATGTATCCCCCATTAAGCACCCGGAATCTGGAGGTAGGAATGTCCCCCCACCAGTAGACACCAGAGGGCGGGGGGCAGAAATGTCCCCCATATGCATCAGAATTCAGGGGGCAAAAATGTCCTCCACACCACTAGATATCAGGGATTAGGAAGTAGAAATGTGCTCCCCAATTGGCACAATAAATCGGGGGCAGTACTATTCCCCAATTAGGCACAAGGAATTGGGGGGCACAAGTGTCCCCCCCACACTAAACACCAGGAATTGGGGGATAAAAATGTTCCCTCCCAGCATGAAGCACCAGGATTCAGAGCCCAGAAATGTCCCTGCTTTTTTGGCACCAGAAATCGGGGAGCAGATGTGTCCCCCCCATTAGGCACCAGGAATCGGGGGGGCAGAAATGTCCCAACTATTGGGCACCAGAGATCAGAGGTTAGAAATGTCCCTCCAACCACTAGGCATCAGGGAACAAGGGGCAGAAATGCCCCACCACCACCACCACTAGGCACCAGTGATCGGGTCAGAAATATCCCATTACATAACAGGAGACGGGGAGCAGAAGTGTCCCCCACAACACTAGGCACCAGAGATCGGGGGGGCAGAAATGTCCCCCCGAGCATAAGCCACCATGTATTGGGGGCCAGAAATGTCCCCACTACTACTAGGCACTAGGAATCGGGGACAAAAGTCCCCCCCAGCAAGAGACACCAGGAACCAGGGGCCAAAATGCTCCTCCTTTTTGTCACCAGGAATCGGGGAGCAGAAATTCCCCACCACAATGTATGAAACATTGGGGGGCAGAAATGTCTTCCCAATTAGGTACCAGGGATAGGGGGGCAGAAATGTTGCCCCACCATGAGGTATGAGAAATCAGGGGCAGAAATGACCCCCCTTTTAGGCACAGGTATCAATGGGCAGAAATGACCCCCCCAATTAGGCACCAGGAATCTGGAGGTAGAAATGTCTCATGTCCCCCCATCAGTAGGCAACAGAGAGCGGGGGACAAAAATGTCCCCCATATGCATCCGGAATTGGGGGCAAAAATGGCCCCCAAACCACGAGATACCAGGTATTGGGAAGCAGAAATGTCCCCCTTCAATTAGGCACAAGGAATCAGGGGGCAGAAATGTCCCCCCAAGCACCAGGCACAAGAGACTAGGGGCCAGAAAAGTCCCTCTTTTTTGGCACCAGAAATCAAGGAGCAGAAATGTCCCCCAATTAGGCACCAGGAATGGGGAGAGAGAAATATCCTCCCACCACGATGTACTAGAGGTTGGGGGGCAGCAATGTCTCTCCTATTAGACACCAGGAATCAGGGGGCAGAAATGTCCTCCCCACCACTAGGCACCAGTAATCAGGGGTTAGAATTGTCCCCCCATTAGGTACCAGGACCAGGGGGTCAGTAATATCACCCACCCCCCAACCACTAGGCACCAGGGATTGAGGAGCAGAAATGTCCCTATATTAGTTTCGAGAAATGGGGCAAAATGTCCCCCTATCAAGTACCAGGTTCAGGGGGGCAGAAATGTCCCCCACACCCCTGGGCACCAGGGATTGAGGGGCAAAAATGCCACCTCCAAAGTAGCCATAAGTAATCGGGGCGTAGAAGTGTCTTCCCTATCACCAGGCTCCAGAGACTGGGGGGCACAAATGTCCCCCTCACCACTAGGCACCAGGGATAAGGGAGCAGAAATCTCCCCCTATTAAGTACAAGAAACGGGCGGCAGAAATGTCCCCGATTAAACACCAGGTATTGCGGGGCAGAAATGTCCCCACCACCACTAGGCATCTGGGATGGGGGCAGAAATGTCCCCCATTAAGCACCAGAAATCAGCAGGCAGAAATGTCCCACTCACCACTAGGCACCAGAGATTGGGGGAGCAGAAATATCCCACCCATACTAGGCACCAGCAATCGGGTTGCAGAAATCTCCCCTTTTCTGGCACCAGGTATCACAGGCAGAAATATCCCCCATTAAGCACCAGGAATCAGCGGGCAGAAATATCACCCCCACCACTGGCACCATGAATCGGGAGACAAATCTGTCCCCACATTGGCCACAAGGAATCAGGAGACAGAAATGTCCCCCCTTTAGGCACCAGTAATTGGGGGGCAAATTTTCCCCCCACTCGGCACCAGGAATTGGGGGGTAAAATGTCCCCCCAAACTAGGCACCAGGGATAGGGGACAGAAATGTACCCCCAACTTCTAGGCATCAAGGATCAGGGAACAGAAATCAACCTCTATTAGGTACGAGAAACTGGGGGCAGAAATGTGCCCCTACTTAGTACCACAGATCAAGGGAGCAGAATGTCCCCTCCACCACTAGGCACCAGGGATCGGGAGGCAGAAATGTCCCCTCAAGCACGAGGTACCAGGGATCAAAGGCCAGAAATGTCCCTCCTTTTTGGCACCAGGAATCAGGGAACAGAAATGTCCCCCATTAGGCACCAGAAATGGGTAGGCAGAAATGTCCTCCCCACAAGGTACAAGAGATCAGGGGCAGAAATGTCCTCCCTATTGGGCATGAGTGGTCGGGGTGCAGTAATGTCCCCCCTTTTGGGCAACTGGTATCAGGGGCAATAATAGCCCCCAGTAGGCTCCAGGATCAGAGGGCAGAAATGTCCTCCCCACCACTAGGCACCAGGGATCGGGGAACAGAAATTTTCCCACAACCACTCACACATGAATCGGGGGGCAGATATGTCCCCCCTATTAGACACCAGGAATCAGGGGACAGAAATGTCCCCCCATTAGGCACCAGGAATCGGGGGTAGAAATGAACCCCCTACCATGAGGCACCATGATGGGGGGGGAATGTCCCCCCATTAGGTACCAAGAGACAGGGCAGAAATGTCCCTCACACCTCTACGCACCAGGGATCGGGAGGCTGAAATGTCCCCCCATTAGGTACCAGGAGACATGGGGCAGATAGTCACCCATACCACGAGGCACCAGCAATCGGGGGGCAGAAATGTCCCCCTAACCACTAGGCACCAGGGATCAGGGAACAAAAATGTCCCTCTATTAGGTACAACAAACGGGGACAGAAATGTCCCCCTATTAAACACCAGGGATCAGATGGGCAGAAATGTCTCCACACCGATAGGCACCAAGGATAGGGGGCAGAAATGTCCCCCCCCCATCTCTAAGCACCAGGGATCAGGGGGCAGAAATGTCCCCCCCATCTCTAAGCACCAGGGATCGGGGGCAGAAATGTCCCCCCTGCCCGCCCCCCGCCCCCAGCACAATGCACTAGGGATCTTGGGGCAGAAGTGTCTCCCGTTTGAATTTCTCTTTAGGACTCAAACCTCAGTCCCAATGGCTTCCAAGCCAAAGGTTTGAGCTGGGCACCCCCCTTGCCCCCCCCAGTTCTGCACTCCTGTTTCTGGGAAAGGCACCCCTGAAGCTGCTGCGACTGGAACCCAGAGCAGCCACTGTTGGGCGCTCTTTGGGCTGTTTGTGGGACTCATGAATTGGTGGCAGAGGAGAGCGGAAGTAGGAGGGCTGGCTCGCTCCCCTGACAGTCACTGTCCTATTTCCACGATTGTTTCAATAAATGGATCTCTTTTTCAGGCTGGTATGGATTTGTGGCGGAGGGGGGCAGGGGATGGCTCCCCCGGGAAGGGCACAAGCCTCTGAACTGTGGGGAGCCTCTGCCATGGGGTCTCCGGGACTTCAGGGACTGGGGGTAGATATGGCCAGAGCCTGCCACTTGCACGCCCCCGGGTGGCACCAGTCCCGTGACCCCAGCCATTCCACTCTGAGGATTAGAGGCCTTCAAACAGAATCATCGTCAGGAGGGGCCAGGGTGTTCGTACCCCAGAACCCTGCCTTGCACTGCAGCACCTCCATGGCCTGCCTCCCCCTCCCCCCATGCCAGTTCCCTGGTCCCCCACCTCCTGTCACAAGAGGCAGACCCCACCTTGCCCCTAGGCTAATGGTGCCACCCGCTAGTGACCAATCAGGTTTCCCAGGACTGCAGCACGTGGGTCTAAGGTGGTGTCCCCTCAGCAGGGCCCCTCTCGATGCCACCTGCCCTGGCAGGAAAAGAATGTCATCACCAGGAGCAGGATGAGGCCCTGGATGGAACATGTTTCGGGTCAGCCCAGAACCAGCCCAGAGTCGGCATGCTAATGTGGCCCCCACTTTTGTGTGGATCCTCAGATTCCTCTACTACAAGCCCCACGCCAGGGGTCAGCAGCCCGGCCAGACTTCCGTATTGGGGCGCTCCAAGCCCTGGGTCCTCTCTGCTCCCGCACACACGGATCCGTGGAGACAGCCCTGTTGAGTCACACAGACTCAGAGACAGGACAGGAAGCATGCCCAGGACAGGGGTCAGGGACCGGCAGGGACAGCCTCAGGAGGAAGCACCATCCTTTTCAGGAAACTTCTGGGAATGGGGTCGGCCACGTTCCTTGCTGCCACTCACACACCCACCAGCACCCAGAACAGGCACGGACAGGTCCTTGGTTGACCCTGGGACTCCCAGGGCTAGCTCTGTCCTCAACTTGCGCTCTGGGACCGGGGCCACCCGTTCACTCTCACGCTTCTGCACGCTTCACACATATTCCTGAGTGAGAGAGAGCACACCTCTCGCAGCCTCCACTGGGCTCTGGGATTAGCTCCTCATGTCCTGCCACTGGGCCCCTGGGCTGGGGAGACCCCACGTCCAGCTTCTCCTTGAGGTTTGGGGACCTGGGAGACTGTGGGGATCAGCTGTTTGACCCCTACACACCCTTGCCGGTTAAAGAACTGTTCTCCCTGGACGCTGAATGACCATCGTGCAACTTTTCCCTCAGCATGGGACAGCGGTCTGACCAAGACATAGATGGCACCAGAGAAGTATGAGGGAAGCACCCCAATTTATTCCAAGAGTCGAGGCTCAACCCAGCTCCTGCCCAAATAGGCATTAGCAGGGACGCAGGACACAGGTTCTGTAGGTTGGTTCCAGGCTCCATCGATTCCACGGCAACACCTTTCACCTCTCACACACCGTGGTGCCGAGTGTACTCAGCTGCTCCAACCAGTGATAACAATCCGTTCCTACGTCCCAGCTTCTGACTCTTCCCAGGAACGTCTTCCATCCTTGCTCTTGCGACCTGCCCACTGGCTCTTCCACTCCAAAAGAGGAGAGAGCCAGATGGGGCGCAGGAAGGGCCCTGGGATGGGACCTGGGTTTCCTGCTCACCTGGCAGACTCGGACTATTTAGGTTTTGCTTCTGAGACAGGAGGGATGTGACCCACGTGGGTCAGAATGCAAGTACAGGGGTCAAGGGGCTTGCCCTGCCACGCCGGCCACTGACCCACAGTTTGATCCCCAAAACGGCACCCGTGGGAGAGACTCCCAAGCTCAGAGCCTGGAGTAGCCCCTGTACACCACAGGGTCTGCCCCCCGCCCCGCCCCGCCCACCCAAGAAAGAGGTGGTCCAGAGAACCAATCCCAGGAACTAGCTTCCCCGCCTCCCAGAAACAGACCGAAGTCTTGGCAAACCCAGCAGCTGTTTAATGACTAAAACGAGGCTAGTCTCAACAGATGAGAAGTTCCTGCAGGTGGGGCTTTCCTCCGTGTGTAGAGCCCAGTGGAAGGGGATGAAGGATACGGTATCTCAGGCTCGGTGGGGGGAGAGAAATCCCCTCTGCTTTCCGCCCCGCGGGCCAAGGTCATGGTGTTTGAGATGCGGACCTGCCTCCCGCCTAACTCTCCCAAGAGCCCCTGCTTGCGGGCGGAGAGAGAGCTCTCTCCTGCTCCACAGACGCACACTCGGATGCACACTCGGACTCACGGTCTCCCTCCGCGTCATCTTTGTCCTGCAGAATCCTCAGGAGTCTGAGATCGGGATTCCAGGTGGCCAGGCTCCGCCTCAGACTCTTGTGGACTTTCAGCACCACCTCCACCTCAGAGCTGACGGCCTTCTGGAGGGGGACCTCCGACTCGGGGAACTGACCCTCCAAAGTGACTGACTGCACGGGAAGCTTCGCCCCAGTCACTGGGATCAATAGGAGGACAGAAAAGGCAGGGCTTACCCTCCACAGGCTCGGACGAGCCTCACCCAAGTGGGATCTGGCAGAAAAACCGAGGTAGGCGGCCCCGGGACTGAGACCTCCAAGCCCGCTAGCATCGGGACTAGGTCTCCTCCCACCAGCTCCCCAGTTTTCCAGTATCCTGGTAGTCACACCCACAAACTGTGCCCAGCGCCAAGTAATCTCACCAACTGCCAAGATCCAGAGACTACAAACCAAAGCTCCGCAAGAGAGCGCTGCAGAATTTCCTGGAGTATGCAGCTGCATTCACAACCTCATATTCTAGCACACTTATGTACCAAAAGTAGCATACATTTGTTTGGTTTTAACACATTTGCGTGTATTCTCTTCTCTACGGGCTTAAATGGCCCCAGTATGAACTACAGCAACATACAACAACCTTCACACGCTTTCCTCTCACTGTGGTGGGAAGGTGCTCAGTGGTGGGATTGATGTTTGAATATTCTCTGCAATGAACTCTCTGAACTACTTTATGAAAATAAAATATTTAAAAATTGCAAAAGAAAAAAATATGCAGGGCTTGGGCCGGAGTTATAGTCTGAGGGTGAAGGCACTGGCCATACTGTGGTCAGCCACTCTCCGCTGCCAGGAGTGATCCCTGAGCAAAGAGCCAGAAGCCAGCCCTGAGCACTGCCGGGAGTGCCCACCACAGAAGAGTCAGGGCCAGGAGTCTTGGGGACCGCCTGAAGAATGAGACTTCCCCCTCAAGGAGCCGAGCCATCTGGGCGCACACACATGTGTTCCCACTCACTCACACACTCCTCGACTGGTCACTCACTTTCCTTCCCCAGGAAGGAATCCTGGAACTCCTGATGCTCCATCTCTTTGCTCTCTGAAGATTCCTAAAAGTGTTAGAGACAAAAACAGGAATATAAAATTTCAGGAAACTGGGCTGGAGAGATAGCACAGCAGGTAGGGCGTTTGCCTTGCATGCAGCCGACCCGGGTTCGATTCCCAGCATCCCATATGGCCCCCTGAGCACCGCCAGGAGTAAGTCCTGAGTGTAGAGCCAGGAGTAACCCCTGTGCATCGCCGGGTGTGACCCAAAACGCAAAAAAATAAAATAAAATAAAATTTCAGGAAACTTAGGGGCCAGAGAGAAGAGTGGGTAGGGTACTGGCCTTGCACACAGATGACGAGCGTTCAATTCATGGCACCCCACAGAGTCGCCCGAGCACCATCAGGGATGATTCCTGAGTGCAAAGCCAGGACTAAACCCTAAGCTTGTACGGTGTGACCCAAACCTCCTCCCCTCAAAAATCACCCACATTTTTGGAAACTAGGCTTGGCCCAAGTCTTGCAGTGCTCAAAATTTACTCCTGGCCCTGTGCTCAGGAACCATTCCTAAAGGTTTTCAGGGGAACACACACAGTGCTGGAGATTAAACTGAGGTCAGTCACATACAAGGCAAGTGCCTTAACCCCTGTAGGATATCTCCAGCACTATATGCTATCATTTGCTTGGGGAGGGGGGAGGGGCAGGAGACGGGGTACACCTGGCTGTGTTTAGGTATTCAAGCGCCCCAGCCCATATTACCTTATGACTCCAGCCCCCAGTATGCTGACGTTTTGGACAGCAAATGGTCACACTGAGAGAAAATAAAACAGTCCACAGCCTCAGTACAGCTGCAGGAAGCTACATGAATGGTACAAAGCAAGCGCAGAAAGATTGTCCCCTCAACCCACAGAATCAAGAGAAAACTTTAGGGCTCAGGCTTTTTGGGGAGAATCACAGAGAGCTGCCCCTGAGCCCTAGGGAAGTCGCAGGGAAAGCCAGACCCACTGGCCTCTTGGGCTCTTTATCTCTTCCTTGATCCTGTGGGAACTGCAAGACTTGGTGAGAACCCAAGTCCATCCTTACTCACTTACCAGCAACTCCATCCCCTGGCTGGGGCTTCTGGTTGACTCCCTTTCTACTGCAAATAACTCTTCATCCAGGAGAAGACAGGACCCTGGAAAAAGGAAAAAGGCCTTGAGACCATCGGAGTTCCCATGGCGAGTTTCTTTCCCTAGAACTAGGTCCAAGCTTACTGAAGATGTAGAGATTAAGGTTGTTCAAAGAAAAGGATTCCTCCAGGATATAGAAGGGCCCTACCTGGTGAGGCTCAGGAGTTAGTTCCCTCACTCAGGTGTCAGTTCTGGCAGTGCTGGGGGACCATGTGGGATGCCAGGGATCCAGCCTGGATCGACCATGCACAAGGCAACCACCCTACCCACTGTATTATCTCTCCAGAACCCCTTCCCATTTCTCTTAATCTTCTTGAACCATCCCTAATGTTTCCATAGTGGCTTCTGAAAACCAACCCCTCCCCACAAAATCAGACTGGTATTATTCTTTTCCATCAGCTTTTTCCCTAAGAAGCTCCTAAATATATTTATTAGCTGCTTTGTCAATCTCTCTCTTTGCTTTCTCTAGTTTTTGTTTGTTCCTGAAGGCTTACTTCTGGCTCTGTGTTCAAGGGTCACTTCTGGCAGTGCTCAGGGGATAATACTGGGTTCTGGTATTGAACCTAGGCTGGTTGCATGCCAGGCAATTGCCCTACCCGTGGTACTCTCTCTGGCCCTTCACTTTCTAAATGAATGTCTTCCAAGCTGCCACCAGAGGTGGAATTAGCTAAAAAGAAAAACCCATCAAGAAGATTCCTTGAAAACATTTCATTAATAGTTAAAAAAAAACAGCTCTGGGGCCAGAGCAAGACAGCAGTTTGGTTGTTTGTTTTGCATCTGTTCAACCGAGGTTTGATCCCTGGCATCCCAAATGGTCCCCTGGGCACCACCAGGAGTAATTCCTGAGTGCAGAGCCAGGAGTAACTCCTGAGCATCGCATGGTGTGACCCAAAATGCCAAAAAAAATTAAATATTCTCCCATGTTCAAGGCTTCTGCAGCTTCTGCCCAGCAAGTCTCTCCTGAGCAATCCTGGAAGCCGCGGGGACATCTGGAAAACACCAAAGCTTCCGCCTCCCCACCACAAACCGATTTCTGGGGTCCTGGCACCATCTGGCTCTCAGTGTTCTCAAAGCTCAGGGTGACTTCCCGTACACTCAAGGGGAAGCACTGCTGACCTGAAGGGAGAAAAAGATCAAATTTCCCAGCAGGATTTTCTTTACCCTCCTGGGCCTGGAATAGTTAGTAGAGAGACTGAGGCACTTGCCTTGCACACAGCTGACCTGTGTTCAAACCCTGGTTTCATTTCCATGGCCCCTTAGGGTCACCACCGGGAGTTACCCCTGAGAACAGGGCTGGGAGTAGCCCCCAGGCTACCAGGTATGGTCTGTCTCCAACGAAGATGTTACAGAGGGTATGAGCACACGTTTTGAATGCAGGAACCCTGGGTTTGACTCCTGGCACCCCGTGGGTCCCGGAGTACCAGCAGTAGTGGCCCCGGAGCACTGCTAGATGTGGCCTCATACCAAGATAAATTAAAAGAAAAACAAAACTAAATACTAAGCCCAATGAACCTGAGCAGCCAAGCTCTGCCCACCGGGGCTGTATACAGGTTTCAGCTCCTTCCAGAAGGATGTGTGCTGCACACCTCACTCTCTCACAAGGCCTGGCTCAGCCCCGAGAGGACAGGCCCCTCCTCGTAGAGAGCCACTCCAGCCAAGCACACAAAGCTGCTGCTCATGGGAGTGGCGGGGAGAGAGGAGCAGGCGGTGGGAGTGGGGGCGAACTCGGGCGAGTCTCCTGCCGCCCCAGGCCCCCAGCCCTGCCTCCATCTAGCATCAGGAGCGTTGGGTCAGAGAACACCAAGGGCATCAGGAGCTCCTGGAAGGAAACAGCCTGTGCCAGCGCCCACCCAGTGCCGGAGGCCGGGAAGAGAATCCAGGGGGTCACATCCTGACTTCCACATGGCAGCCCACAGTGCTAGCCTGGGTGGGCCAGAATGATCTTTGGAGGCCAAGGGAGACTCTGTCCCGCCTCCTTCCTGCACTCAGGTGGGGAAATGTCTGGAGACGCAGAACAGGGACAGCCTCCAGCTCAGGGCAAAAAAGGGCCCTAAAAAGGGGATCCAGGGGCCTGAGCGATAGCACAGTGGGCAGGGCATTTGCCTTGCAAAGGGCTGACCCGGGTTCAATCCCAAGCTTCCCATATGGCCCCTCGAGCACCGCTATGAGTAATTCCTGAGTGCAGAGCCAAGGAATGATCCCTGAGCATCGCTGGGTGTGACCCAAAAAAGCAAAAAAAGGGGGGGCATACATGCTGGGCCAGAGGAATAGTACAGTGGTCGGGTGCTTTCCCTGCACGTGGCCTATCCAGATTTGATCCCCAGCAGCCTCCCCAAAAGGTCCCCCAAGGCCCACCAGCACTGATCCCTGAACGCAGAACATGGAATAAGCTGCAAGCACCACTGAGTATGACTCAACAACAAATCTACAGGCGAAAAAGAGGGTGTGCATCCTTTCTGGATTGCAGCATGGGTACACATGTCAGGAACTGGCTACCGGCCATCTGGCTGGGGCATGCTGTGCAGATTTCTCCTGGCTGTGGAGACCTCTTATGTCTGGGGAGCAGAGGGAGGGCCCCAGGCCTTGGGATGCAGAGTGAGGTTCCGGGTCTCCCCTGCTGAGCGGCTCCATGGGCGTCTGTTTTGGTAGCCTGGCATTGATCAGTGTTTCCCAGATTGGGCTATCCTGCCTCCCCCTTCTCCTGCCAGGGCTCTGGAATGATCCAGAAGGGATCGCAGCCTCAGGGACCATCAGAGGGGGTCACTCTGCAGGCATGACACATTCTGTGGGGTGCTGTGCAAATCACTTGCAGTTTGGGGACCTCTGTGCTAGAACCTCAAACTCCTCCTCTGTTTTCTCCTCTAGTAAAAGCTGTGGCAGAAGGACTCTGAGTTAGGTTCCTGGTCATCTCTCAAAGCCCCCTGTGAAGAGGGCATCAGGCCTGTGCCCTGGCTCAGAAATGTCTCCGGGCAGCAGGCTGATAGTGGGGACATCAGCCACAAGGAAGCCACGGGGAGTTCCAAGAACTAGACAAAGGCGGCTTCCCAAGGGGCCACGTGGTCAGCTTGCCTGGACGCCACTGGCGCCCTGGGGTCTGCACCCTCTCCAAGCCCACACTGCCTGCCCACAGCGCCCTCACCAACCCTGGCACCTGCACTCGGCCAAGAGCTCTCGCTCGCTGGAACACTCATGGATGGCTGCGTGGCCTCCTGAAACACACAGCAGCAGGAAGAGAGTTAGGACTCGGGGTGGTGAAGAAAACCCTTCCAAGAGTCTAAAGGGAAGTCTAGACCAGCAAAGAATCACCTCTCATTCATATATGGGGTAGAAAGAAGCATCATGGTGGAACGAATTGGAAATGAAGAACACGAGGACTGGAGTTCAGTAGGAAACATCCCTCTTGGAGGAAGGGGGCCTGGGGGAACGGGAAGGGGGCGATCCAGGGTGGCAGGCAATGCCGGTGGTGGATGGAGGCATTCGCTTGGGAGGAGGGGGCGGGGCCGGAAGGTGGTAAAATACCATGTATGAAACCCTATCAGCTATGGTCCTACAAACCATTGTGAGACAAGTACAGATCAGATACAGACTGAGAGCTAGAGATGTAGTGCCTCTCCCGGAAGCAGGCTGGTGGGTGGGTGGGTGGGTGGGTGGGAGGAAGCGGACACTGGTGACCAGTGCTAACACACTGTAGCGCTTAAACCCAATCATGAACAGCTTTGCAATGTCATAGTAACTGAAGTCACTGTCACTGTCACTGTCCTCCCGTTGTTCATCGATTTGCTCGAGCGGGCCCAGTAACATTGTGAGACTTGTTACCGTGTTTGGCATATCGAATACGTCACGGGGAGCTTGCCAGGTTTTGCCATGCGGGCGAGATACTGAAGTAAAATAAAAAATTAAAAAAATAAAGGAAGGTCTAGAAAGCCAAGAAAGAGCCGCCCACTCCTCATCCATGGCTCGGCCCATCGGGCTCCAGGCTCATGCTGCCGGGGGCCCACAAAGCCAAGGGGGTCCCTGTCCCTACCACTGCACCTGCTTCTGTGGCTCTGGTGGCTTCGCCTTCTCCTTGGGCTGCGGCTGGGTCTGCTGCGGCTTCCTCTGCCCTGTAGACAGGGAGCCCCTCAATCCTCTCCTCCCCGGCAGCCCGCCCCCCACCCAGCCCAGGCTGTCCCACAAAGGGGACCCTCCCATCAGCACCAAGCTGGCGGGGCAGGGTGGGAGTTGCTTCCCAAGATGGGAGGCTCCCTGAGTTTGACTAGTGGCCCAAGAGATGGGGGATGGTGTCCTCAGACACAACCAAAAAATCAGGACTGACCTCAAGGATGAGAAAAAGGGGCCGGCAGAGGAATGGGGGTGCCTGCAGATGACGCGGCCCTGGAGAACCTACCTCTGGCCCTCGGGTTATAATAGAACCTGCTCAGAGGGTACCTCATGGCTGGTGCCTAGAGGAGGAGGAGAAGTAAAAGAGAAGGATGAGGTGAGGGGTGTCCCCCAAGAGGAAGGAGGCTGGGACCCAGCCTCAGGCGAACAGGTCGGAAATGGGCACCACGGGGACTAAGAGAGAAGACAGAAATAAGAGAGAAGCGGGATATCTGAAACAAAACAGTGGGACTAATATTCAGGGCCAGGGAAAACAGGCCGAAGGACTGGTCAGGGGTGGGAAGCTTGCCACACATGTGTGGGGTGGGGCGGGGGGGGGCAGTGGTGGGGGAAAGGGCAGCCAGGAGAGAGAGGGGCCCAGTATGACATGACGGTTGACAATGATCACTCTGAACAAGAACCGAGTGTTGAAAGGAGGTAAAGGGACATACATGATGACCTTTCGGTATCTGTACTACAAACCATAATGCCCAAAAAGCGGGGCGTGGGGGGTGGGGGGAAGGAAGAGTGTGAGAGAGAGAGAGAGAGAGAGGGAGAGAGTACCATGGAGGCAGGGGTAGGAGGTGGGGTTCGGGGCAGGAGGGAAACTGGGGGACATTGGTGGTGGGAAATGTACAAAATCGACTCTGGTCCAACATTGTAGGACTGAAACCCAATCACAAACAACTTTGTCACTCTGTACGTCATGGTGATGAATAAAAGAAAATGGAAGGAAGGAAGGGAGGGAGGGAGGGAAGAGGAGAAAGAAGAAAGAGAGAAAACCTGGGTTCATTGGAGCTAACAGCCACTCAGACTGACAATCAGCATTCTTCATCCCATTTCCATACCTACTGTCTTAAACCAACAAACATCAGAAGAACAAGAGCAAACATGAACAGACATTTGCCTACCTGTGCTAATCTAATCAGGCTAAGCTTTTACATATCAAAGTGACTGATGGGGCCCAGGTCTCTAAAGTGAGGGGCCAAAGCAACAGTACAGCTGGGTAGGGTGCTTGTCTTGCACGTGGTTGACCCAGGTTCCATCCCCTCTATCCCATACGGTCCCTGGAGCACTGACAGGATTAAATCCCAAGTACAGAACCAGGAGTAACCCCTGAGCATTGCTGGGTGTAGCCCCTGGGTGTAGCTTCAATTTTGGCTTTTCCGGAGGAAAGGCTGCAACAAAGGCCGAGAGCACAAAAAGAAAAGAAAAATCCACCTTCTAAAGTGGGTTTATCTGAAGGGAAGCTTTCTCCCCTGGGGGAGGCAGCAGAGATGAAGCAGTTCCAGGCCCCTGTGGGGGAGGCTGCTTCTACCTCTGACGCCAGCTTTCGGGGCTCAAAGGTCCCCTAAACCACTTCCCCCGCCCTCTCCTCAGACTAACGGACTTAATCTTTTTTACTAAGTTTAGTTATATGTGTTCCCAACAGAAGGACAGAAGAGAAAGCAAGAGAGAAAAGCCACCTTCAGGCTAGACCACGGAGCTGCAGGGAGCCACTCTCTCAAGATGCCACCCTTACCTGCAGGGTGAGGCCATGAATAGACAGAAACATCCCAAGCAGGGCCGCACTGTCGGGCCGGCTCTTGCCCACTGGCTCCAGGCGCAGCGCCACCTCTGAAGAAGCTTTGGTTTTGGCTTTCCTGGAGGAAAGGCTGCAACCAGGCCGAGAGACAGCACAGCAACTAAGGCACTTGCCTTGCATGTGGTTGCCCCAGGTTTGATCCCCAGCATCCCATATGGTCCCCGGAGCTCCGCCAGGTTTGCTCCTTGAGCACTGAGCCAGGGAGAAGCCCGGAGTATGGCTGGAAGTGGCCAAAAAAACAAACAAACAAAGAAACAAAAAACCAGGAGGAAAATAATAAAAGAAGGTTGAAAAAGACGGAGACAGCAAGCCGTCAGCATGGCCTGTTCTCGGAAAGGGAAAAGGGGGAAAGGGCTCCAACTGGGAAGACATTTCACTTCCAGTGCAAGAAAGGCCTGTGTCCACATTCGGGTCACCTTCCCAGTGCCACTCAGATGAGGACGGGGATACAAAGATGACATACCCACAGTCTCCAGGCTCATGCGGCCTCTCCCGAATGACCCCACCGCCATCCCCAATGTCAGCGACTTTTGGGGGGGGGGGGGGGGCAGAGGAGGAAAATGAAGTGGAAAGAGGCTCCCTGGCCAACACTACTCCTGACTCATCGGCTGTCTCCTTCCAAAGCCCGGAGCGGCTCCACTAGCCCTCCTCAGTCAGGCCAGGAGCAGGGCTTCTCGCCTGCGAGAGTCAGGAGAGAAGGGACCCTCCTGCCGCACACAGGCTCCAAGGGAGGGAGCTCGTGACTGTCACGGGGCCTCCTGATAAGCCCCGGGAGCCAGGAGACCAGGAGGAAGCCAGTTTTCTCCCCTCCCGAAGCAGAAAGATGGCACTGCTGAGAAGTCTCTTGGCTTGGCAGTGCCAGGGATGGTGCCCAGGGCCTCACGCGGGCAAGGAGATGCTTGGCCACAGAGCCACCCGCTCTGACCAAGCAGACCTGGCCGAGGCCACGAAGGTTTTGATTCACCCCCGGGCTGACACACTTACTCCCGCAGTAGCTGCAAGGTTCCCGCGACAAACCGTCCTGGAGCGCCAGGTTCCGAGAAGTACACAGGGGAGGGAGGTGGAGGCACGTTTCGACTCCGACTCTCGGGTCTTGACTCCTTCCCTGCTCTGGACACAGGCCTCTCTGGCTGCAAGAGAAGCAGTGGGCAAGCTTCCTCAACTCTCCTCAGGTCCGCTGCAACCTCCAGGACAGCAGCTTCCGACCCCAGGCGGGCAGGACCCAGGCCTACTCTAGCGGTCGCCGTCTGCCCTTACACATGAGGGCCCTCTTCTCCCCTCTCTGGCTCCCCCATCCTACAGCTCCGATCAGACAGGGATGAGCTGTCTGATTTATCACCAAAGCAAACACTGATAGGCCAAATCTGCCAGGCAGAGGCAGGGCAGGGCAGGGATTCAGCAATGAACAAATTGGCCAGAGGGGCCGGAGGATAGTATAGCGGCTAGGGCACTTGTTTTGCACACAGATAAACCAGGTTCGATACCCAGAATCCCATATAGTCCCCCAAACACCTCCAGGGGGGTAAGCCAGGAGTAACCCCTGAACATTATTGGGTGTGACCCCAAAACAAACAAACAAACAAAAAACTGGATGGAAATACTCTCCTTGTGGACAACACCCTCCCCCAGACCCAGTCTTCTCCAAGGCAAATGGGGGCGGTGGGGTCAGTAATTGAAGCGCAGGGCCATTATGATTTCTGGTCTGCCGAGAAAGTCCATCCCATCCCACTAGAAATTTGTTTTGAATGGATGAAGATTTCTCCCTGAACACCCAGGAATTCCTCCAAACATCAAGGAGTTCTTTTCCTCCCTAAGGCAGGGGGAGAAGGGGAAAGTTTCTTGGGAAAAGTGGGTTGGGGAGATATTCCAGGGGCTAGGGAAGGCCTTTGCCTTCATGCAACACACCTTGTATTGACCCCGGGTACCACACAGTCCTCCAAGCATTTCTAGGAGTATCCCTAGATAGCCCCTAGGTGTCATCCAAAACTCCCCCCAAAAAATAGTTGGTTACAAAAAATAAAACAGCAGGGCTGGGGTGAGGGTTTGAGGGGGAACACAAAGAGAGAAAACAAGGATTAAGGTGCGTGTCTTACATCCTGCTCACTCTGGTCCAAATCCCCAGTACCACATATGGTTTCTAGAGCACTGCTAGGAGAGACCCCTGAATACAGAGCCAGGAGCAAGCCTTGAGCACCACTGGGTATGACCACAAACACCCCCGAAAAGCACATAAATAAATGTCATTTAAAAATACACATCAAAAATATACATCAAGGGGCTGGAGCAATAGCACAGCAGGTAGGACATTTGCCTTGCACACAGCTGACCCAGGTTCGAGTCCCAGCATCCCATATGGTCCTCCAGCACCACCAGGAATAATTCCTGAGTGCAGAGCCAGGAGTAACCCCTGTGCATCGCCGGGTGTGACCCAAAAAAACAAACTTGATCACTTGATGACTTGACATCCCATTACTCATCGATTTGCTATCCCTCTCAGAGAGCCTGACAGGCTACCAAGAGTATTCCGCCCGCATGGCAGAGCCTGGCAAGCTATCCATGGCGTATTCGATATGCCAAAATCAGTCAATACAATGGGTCTCATTCCCCTGATCCTGAAGGAGCCACCAAAACAACAAACAAACAAAAAAATATACATCAGGGCCAGTAGTGATAGTACAAAGGGAAGGGTGTTTGCTTTCACACAACCAACCCAGGTATGATCCCCAGTATCACATATGGTCTCCCATGCCCTCCTCAGAAACGACTCACCAGCACAGAGCCAGGAGCCAGCCCTGAGCACTGCCAGGTGTGCTCCCACCACCACCACAAAAAAAAAATAAAAATAAAAAGATTCAGCAAGATGTCAACTTACCAGCAGGCTCTTCCCTACCTTCTGGCTGAAAACAAACTGCTTCCGCTTGGTAAGCCTTGAAATGAAAACAACCACAATTTAGTCCCATACTTCACACAGCTGACCTGCGAGCCCCGGCAACAACCTCTGTTTCTTTTTGTTTCTTTTTTTCCATCCAGATAGAAAATATACCCATAAACTCTTGGAGGTGGGGTGAGCCAGCATCTCCAAGCTCTGGTAGCTGCTGGCTTCCACCAGTCATGCCCCCTGCCAGACTCCACCACCTCAGGACTACTGAGCCTCACAGAGAACTTAACCTGCTGAAACTTCCTCACGTACATGGGTCCCTGTGGCTGAGAGCTCTGGGCCTTCTCAGCATCAAGATCGGTTACCTCCCCCCAGCTTACCTGTACTTCTGGAAGCCCCGGCAGTCACACCCATGAACCACCTTCACCACCAGGTAAGCTCAGCAATAAAAAATTAATCCAAAATGAACTGACCAGTTAAAAACTGGATTCCCGGACCCACAAATGGATCTCGGAGGAGAGCAGCACGCCCCAGAGATGTGTCCCCATCCCGCGCCAGTCTGATTTCACCAGGGAAACTCAGAGGGGGGCAGGTGTGTCCTTCCACCTGCCCCAAATAAACCCCAGCAGTCGCAAACCTCCAGAACCCAACTGCTGCCACGCTCACAGCCGACCTTCACCAGCGACCCCCCCCCACCGCCTTACATGAGAATTTATCCGCTAAAAAAAAAAAAAACAGGTATTGAGGCTGGAGAGATAGCACAGCAAGTAGGGTGTTTGCCTTGCACGCGGCCAACCTGGGTTCGATTCCCAGCATCCCATATGGTCCCCTGAGCACCGCCAGGAGTAATTCCTCAGTGCAGAGCCAGGAGTAACCCCTGTGCATTGCTGGGTATGATGCAATAAATAAATAAATAATAAAAATTAAAATTAAAAAAAACGGTATGGATATGGGAGACCGGTGACTGAAAACTTCAGGCTTCACGGATTCAGAGAAGGGTGACCACCCCCTATCTTCCTGTCCTTCAGGGAGCCTGGCAGTCATGCCCAAGAACTCCCTCTGGGTGCCATTTAAGCGCATTAAACTGCAATTCAGAGACTCACAAATGAATCTTGGAAGAGAGTAGCATGGCACAGATATGCCTCTAGACCCCAAATATTCAAAAGTTTTAGAATGCCAGGAATACACGGCCACTTTCATGGCCACGTAACACCTCATACAATTCATGGCAAGCAATACAAAATAAATTACTTAGCAACTGCCTAAGGGGCAGGCTGGGGTGGTGGTGGGAAGATTCAAAGTAATGGTGGTGGGAAGGTGCAGTGGTGGTGGGATTGGTGTAGAAATATGGGATGTAAACAATTACTTTGAGCAAATTTATGAAAAAATGTTTTTAAATCTTTAAAAAAAGAAAAAAACTGTGGATTCTCTGGCCACACAGCGCAGAAGTCCCACAATAACTCCAAACTCTACAACACTGATACCCCAGTAGAGCACGGCAGATTGGATGGGCCCTGATGCAGAAACCAACCCATCCTGACTAACAAAAACATCAACACAGAAACTTCACTTGTGACATTTTTGTATTCCCTCAGATAGCAACTTAATATCTGCATGGTGAGATACAATAATTTTCACTAATATTTGATCATTCTGTTAGCCATTTATGGGTAATGCTAACAATATAACAAGCAATATAAAATCAATTACTGTGGGCCTGCCATGGGGGTCGGGGAAGAGGGAGCTTGAGGAGTGGTAGGGGAAATGGAGACAACGGTGGAGGAAAGGTGATAGTGGTGATGAGATTGGTGTTAGAATACTGAAAGCCTGTAACAAACCATCATGAACAACTTTGTAAACCACAGTGTGTAAAGTGTAGGGGGAAGGAAAAAAAGTCTGTAGGGAATTTGCTTCAGGTTTTTTGTTTGCTTGTCTACACCATCCATTTATACAAACAACAAAATGCATACATAAAAAAGCATTCACAGGACCATTTCAAAAAAGAAACAGAAATTTTAAACACTCTTATAGCTCTGGGGCTAGAGAGATAGTACAGCACCTGCCTTGCACGTGGCTGACCACAGTTCGATCCTGGGCATCCTATATGGTCTCCCCAGCACTGCCAGGAATGATTCCTGAGCAAAGAGCCAGGATTAAACCCAGAGTACCATTGGGTGTGACCCAAAAACAAGAAAAAAAACATTCTCGTAGATCTTCATCTCTGAACACTGAGCCTGTTCGTTTTTATTTGCATGAAGAGGTGCTGGGGAATAAATCTTGGACCTCATCCATGAGAAGCAGACATCCCTATTAAGAATCTGAAAGCCTCAACAGTCACAAAAGAAAAACTGAAGACTTTCTTCCAACATTTGCCACAGCAGGTAGGGCATCTGCCTCGCACACAGCCGACACGGCCGACCCAAGTTTGATTCCTCCGCCACTCTCAGAGAGCTTGGCAAGCTACCGAGAGTATCTCACCTGCACAGCAAAGCCTAGCAAGCTACCCATGACATTCAATATGCCAAACACAGTAACAAGTCTCACAATGTTACTGGACCCACTCGAGCAAATCAATGAACAACGGGAGGACAGTGACAGTGACAGTGATCAGCAAATCTTTAGTGATACTGATCTTTATTTTGCTTCTTATATGATCTTTATTATGCTCTGCATGGTACACAGTTAGATACACTATTCATTCTGTACCACTGTAAATGCCTTGGGTTGAATCCAAAGATTCAAGTGCTTCATTGAGAAATGCTCCTAACTGATGATCACTGTATCACTGTAGCACTGTCATCCTGCTGTTCATCAGTTTGCTCGAGCAGGCGCCAGTAACATCTCCCTCTGTCCCTGTCACGTGCTCGTGTAGCAATCGGCTCTTTCTGGGTCAGAGGAATGAGGACCATCGCTGGTTGATGATGGCTAATTAAAAAAACAAAACAAAACAAAAAAACTTATCAAGGCCAGGGACCTACTTGAGCGGTAAAGCACATGCTGGACCTGGGTTTGAGCCTCAGCACAGCAAAATCAAAGACCCCTGATAATCATAAGTTGTTTTTGACAGGGGCACACGAGGGGGACGCTCTGTGCTTTAGGTTTCATTTCCCAGCAGTGCTCTGGGACCAAGGAGTGCCAGGGATTGAATCTGGCCTTGAGCATGCACAGTATACACTCAGTTCTTTGAGCTACCCCCTCTGGCCCACATCTGAGTCTTTGCTCTTTTTGTCTGGATTTTTGTTTTGGTTTGGCTTAGTTTGGTTTTGCTCCTGTTTTTGTTTCAGGGACATATCCCCAACAGCCCCTTGAGGCTACTCTCAGCTCACTGTTTGGGGGGTGAGGGGAGGGTCACATCACATGATGCTCAAGGACCATGCAAAGTCAGCAACTGAGCTCAGGGCTTCTGCATGCCAAGCAAGAAAGAATTTGCTTCTTACTCAAAACTCACAGTGTGCCAGGCCCTGGTTTTTTGTTATTACTGGCATGCAGAATTTGATGTAGAGAAAATTCCCACAAAGTCAAAGCACATGAAGAGAATTCCAGGGCCATAGATGTAGCTCAGAGGTGGCTCCTGGCACATGCTTACGTGTGTAAGGCCCTGGTTTAAGTCCCAGGACCACAAAACAAGAGCCAAACTAAAAGAGAATTCAGGATATAGCAAAAAGCTGATGTGAGAGGCCATGAATTTCCTCTCTTCGCTGCTTTTTTTTTTTTTTTTGCTTTTTGGGTCATACCCGGCAATGCACAGGGGTTACTCCTGGCTCTGCACTCAGGAATTACTCCCAGCGGTGCTCAGGGGACCATATGGAATGCTGGGAATCGAACCCGGGTCAGGCACGTGCAAGGCAAATGCCCTACCTGCTGAGCTATCATTCCAGTCCCTCTTCATTGCTGCTTTTAATGAAGTAACTCAAAAGGAGAACAGAAAGTCAGAGATAGTACAGGGTGGGGTAGAGACATGCACTACATGAAGCTGATCCTAGTTCAATTCCCATCCCTGAGCATTGCTGGGTGAAATCCTCGACACAGAGGCAAGAGTAGGCCCTGAGCACTACTATATTGACTCCAAAACCCAAATCAATCCATCTGGTTCTTTGGAGAGTTGGGGAGAGACTGTATAGGAAGCAATGCACTTGCCTTACATAGGGCCAGCCACGGATTAACCACCCCCCCACTAACATTAGGGCCCCCCAAGCACTGCCAGGGATCTCTCCTGAGCACAGAGCCAGGATTAGCCTCTGAACACAACCGGGGTATGAATGGCCCAAACCATCTCCCTGCTCCCAAAGAAAGAGTTCAAACACAGGGCCTTTGAGAACAGCAGGGATTGGTAGAATCTGAGTAAAGACCTCTAGGTTCCAGACATTATACTCACATGACTTGATGGCCTGGTGCTTCTGGAACCCAGAATACAACCATATTTTCAAGATCTTGAGAATCAGGAAGCTGTGTATCATTCAAATTCAGCACTGGAAGCTAGGCGAAGATAGAAATATCTTTCTACAGATGGCTTCAAGGCACCAGTTTCTGCCAACGCTGATTACCAGGCTAAGGACTAAATTAACATGTTAACCAAAAGAGCTTGGAGGCTCAAAGAGGAAGACCACATTTTCCATATTCCCAAACATGTTCAGAATAATCTCAAAAAAAAAAAACTAGCCACTACTACCATAGTTCCACATAGTTGACATTCGTAAGAAAGTCTCCCCAGCCTTCAGGAGACATTAGGAGAGCTCTGAGCATGACAATCCCATTTTAAGTAAGTGTACCAGGGACCTTACCTAAGGGATGCACCTCATTCTGCCTACTCCAGCTTAAAGACTTAGACCTCCTGCGATAACACACAATGTAATTTGAAAGCAGAGAGGGAACCAATAGAGGCAAAAGCAAGCTTTTCACTTTTACAACCTATTGACAACTTTTTTTTTCTTTTTAGGTCACATCCGGCAATGCACAGGGGTTACTCCTGACTCTGAACTCAGGAATTACTCCTGGCAGTGCTCGAGGGACCATATGGGATGCTGGGAATCGAACCCAGGTCGGCCGTGTGCAAGGCAAATGCCCTACCCGCTGTGCTATTGCTCCAGTCCCCCTGGTGACAATTTGTAAGCATCTACATAAAATTTATCCATTGCACACTCCACATTTAGAGCACAGAGCCAGGAGTAAGCCCTGAGCACCACCAGGCCCACCACTAAATAACAAAAAAAATTGTTTCTCCTGGTTCTTTTGGGACATCCTTTACTTCACTTACTTTCTACTTAGCAGGTAGAAAGAATTTCAACACATTTAAACTTGCTTCAATTGGTTCAGCCAACGACTTGGAAGATTGCTCAGTCTTAATTCCTCAGGAGCGATAGCACAGCAGGTAGGGCGTTCGCCTTACAAGCGGCCAACATGGCCGACCCGAGTTCAATTCCTCCGCCCCTCTCGGAGAGCCCGGCAAGCTACCGGGAGTATTCGATATGCCAGACACAGTAACAACAAAGTCTCCAATGGAGACGTTACTGGGCCCGCTCGAGCAAATCGACGATCAACGGGAGGGCCTTTACCTTTACCTTTACCTTATCCCTCAAAAGCAAAAATATTTTTGGGGCTGGAGCAATAGCATAGCAGGTAGGGCATTTGCCTTGCACGCGGCAGACCCAGGTTCGATTCCCAGCATCCCATATGGTCCCTCGAGCATTGCCAGGAGAGATTTCTGAGTGCATGGACCAGGACTAACTTGTGTGCATCACTGGGTGTGACCCCCCCCCAAAAAAAAAGCAAAAATATTTTTTAAAAAGAACAACAACAAAACACATCTAGGATGCTAAAATAGTGGGCTTTAGGAAACCATATGAATGGCATACTCAAGACTGTTGGCATAAACAAGACTGTTGAGGGGGCTAGAGCAAGAGTGTGGAAAGTAGGATTTTTGCTTTGCATGTGGCCAATTTGGATTCAATCTCCAGCATCCCATATGGTCCCTCGAGCCCACCAGGAATGATTCCTTAGTGCAGAGCCAGGAGTAACCCCTGAGCACTGCTGGGCGTGGCCCAAAATCAAAAATGGAAAAAAAAAAAGGAAAACTTAGGAAGAGGATTGTTTATCCCCTCCCCTAACAAAAAAAAAAATTTAAAAAGAATAAGCTGGTAGACTAAACAATATAACTTCACACTGTAAAAATCCCCTGTGCCTTTAAATCTAGAACCATGCACTTATATTCCTATTCAAACTGCTTATTTAAAACTAAAGTAACCTTGGAGCCAGGGAAACAGCTCAAAGGGCTGGCAGGCAGTGTTCTGCGTGCCAGAGGCCCTGGTTCAATCCCTGGCACCACCTGAGCCCCCTCCAGCACCATCATTCTGAGCACTGCCAATATTTCCCAAAAACACAAAAATGTAATCTAACCCCTTGGTGTGAAGAGGTCAAAGAGTTCGTTGGATATTAACCTTAAGTGTTGCAGCCTTCATCAGTGAATCGCCCCTCTTCCTCTTCCCAGATAAGTTTACCGTGCTCTTGGTAGCATCCCTCATTCAGTTCATCTTTAACCTTTGCTTTGTGTTTTACCTCTCATTGTCTCAGTTCCCGCTTCAATTATTTATTTCTTCACCCATTCAAACCCAGCCATCTGTTCTTAGTCCCTGATCCTCTCCTCATGTGACATTGAAAAGGAAAGTGGAAAAAATAATAATAATAGGGGCTGGAGCGATAGCACAGCGGGTAGGGCGTTTGCCTTGCACGCAGCCAACATGGCTGACACAGGTTCGATTCCCAGCATCCCATATGGTCCCCCGAGCACCACCAGGAGCAATTCCTGAGTGCATGAGCCAGGAGTAACCCCTGAGCATCGCCGGGTGTGACCCAAAAAGCAAATAATAATAATAATAATAATAATAATAATAATAATAATAATAATAATAAAAGGCATCAAGGGAATGCCTTAGAATACTGTCTCTCTTATTGGAGAGGTGCAGGGCTTGACTCATGGAACCCTGGCCACAAACCACTTCCTCAATTGCAAAGAACTAGGAGGGAAGACCATAGTCAAGTTCCCCAGCCACAGCTGCATCTGAGGTCAAGATGCAGGTCAAGAAATCAAACTTGGGACAGGAGAAAGAGCATAGCAGGTAGCATGAGGCTGAACGGGCTTCGATCCTCCTCACTCCCCCACCCCCAAGTCCCATATGGTCCCCCTGAACACTGCCAGGAATGATTCCTAAGTGCAGAGCCAGGAGTGATGCCTGAGCATCACCAGGTGTGCCCCACTTCAAGAATGAAAGAAATCAAACTCTGTGAATTACAGCCTGTACTGCTTATAAACAGACTAAAAGGGACAGAAAATATTTGTATGTCACCCAGAAGGCAAAAACTGTTTCGTGATTTCTTTCTTCCTTTTACTCTTTTGGCTTTGGATCCAAACACAAAACCTACTGCTGGCGCTGTGGGGACACCTTCAGGACCCCTGGCTGTGTTCAAGTGACTATATGTGGTCCAGGGAGTGACCCAGGGTCAAGGGGAAACAAGGCAAACTCCTGTGCTCTCTCTCCAGCCCAGTGCTACAGGATATGCTATTATAAGACATCTCTCTTAGCACAGTTCAGAGGTACAAAAACTTGAAGGTCATCAGAGAAGGTGATAGGAAAACCTATTTGTTGGGGGGGAGGTGGACTTTTGGGTCATACCCGGCCATGCATAGGGGTTGCTCCTGGCTCATGCACTCAGGAGTTATTCCTGGCGGTGCTTGGGGGAACCACACAGGATGCTGAGAATTGAATCCAGGTCAGCCGCACGCAAGGCAAATGCCCCACCTGTTATGTTATCACTCCAGCCACAGGAAAGCCCACTTCCATGGCACTGCTCTTCGTTTTCTCCCAGGGCCCAGGCCTCACACCACCGAGTGTGGCCCTGAATCCCTCAAGCACCAAAAAGCCTGAGAAACATCACATGCTCACGCCCCAGAATTGAGGTGTCGGTCTGACTGGACGCCCGGGTCTCCTGAACACTGCTGGGAAGACCCCTACCCAACACCCCAAAAATAGACCCTTTTCAGGTCAAACCATCTGGAGTTCCTTTCCCCACCCCAGTGTGCTAATGGTCCCATGCTGTGAAACAACTGTGTTAGGAAATAATCCTTTTGGTGCTTGGTATAGGGGGCAGCTCCAGTCATGATTGGGCAGCAATGCAGGGCACCACCAGGCGCATACTCAGGAGTCCTGGGGCCCGTGCCAGGCTGAGGATCCAACCCAGGGCCTCACACAGGCGAGACAAGTGCTCTACCACTTGGGGTCACATCTCAGTCCCCTTTAAACAAAAGGGTTTACCTGGCTGCTGAACACACTCAATTCAGACAGGAAGGAAAAGCTTCTCTGCCAAATGGCCACCGATCAGCCCCATAGGGGCAGGGACTGCCGGAAATAGTATAACAGGAGAAGGCATAAGCAGAGAGCTGGGGGCATGTTAAGGGTCTAAGGCTAGAGAGCAACTGTCACCAGCTCAATCCTCATCCTTACTCATAGTCATCCCAAGGAGGAAAATTAAAAAGCAAATTTTTCATTCACATGAAGAAAGAGAAGTAGGAACTTGAGTCTGGCACCTTAGAGCACTCCATAGGGCATTTGTCTTGCGCACGGCTGGCCCTGCCGAGCCGGGTTCGATTCCTCCGCCCCTCTCGGAGAGACCAGCAAGCCACCGAGAGTATCTCGCCCGCATGGTAAAGCCTGGCAAGCTACTCGTGATGTATTCAATATGGCAAACACAGTAACAACAAGTCTCACAATGGAGACGTTACTGGGCCCGCTCGAGCAGATCAATGAGCAACGGGAGGACAGTGCATGAAGAAAGAGAAGACACCTAAGGAAGTACCTTTCTTAGCAGAGGTGGCCTTTGGGGAGCTCTATATGTAGCACCGATAAAATCCTTGTCCAGTAAAGCCTTCCTTGGTCTAAAAATATAATAAAATAAAAATAAAAGAATTTAGTTCCAAACATAATAGACACACATAAAGACTACTGAGATGATAGCGTTAGTGTCCTCATCTATACAAAGTTAATGCCCTTAAATCGTCTGCCACAGAGACGGGGGAGAGTTGGAAAGGGGGGTTATACAGGGGACATTGGTGGTGGAGAATGTTTAATGGTGGAGGGATGGGTGTTTGATCATTGTATGACTAAAACTCAAACATGAAAGTTTGTAACTGAGGAGATTTCTGCCAGCAGGTTAATCTGTACCTGTGAGGCGAGTGCATCAGCCGCCTGATGACACCTTCAGACTTCCAGATACCCCAAAATTGCTGCTGTGCCTCTTGCCAGACCCCAAAAACTTGGGGCAAAGTTTACCAAGAAAGTAAACAGCTAAAAGTTAAGTATGTGGGAGACACACCCATAAACCACCTGGGCTCAGCTATAATTGCAGGCATGGCCTCTCTGATTCCTGATCGGACTGCTTAATGGCCATGATCCCAACGACTCAAAAACAAATCTTGAAACCCAAAGGCTTTTGGCAGAAATGCATCCAGTCCTTGCAGTAGGTTACAGGTGCTAGGCCACCCCAGGTGGGAACAGGTTTCATGCCTTGGCCTGTTCCCCCTGGTGGCCCAGTGGCTGCCATTCTCAGAGGCCACTGGACAGTCTGGTCTGGGCCCACAGTGACAAAACAAGTGGGGCCTCAGTGGATGGGGGTGGAGCCGGCCCTTTCCTCCCCATCCCAACGAGACCCCGAGTTGCTGCCCATAATCGACCTCTCTGGCTCCTGATCAAGCTGCTTAACGGTCATGAGCCCAGAAACTCAGGAACAAATCTCAGAACCCAGCAGGTTTTGGCAGAAATCCCTCTAGATTTAAGTGTTAAAATTTTGAAATTCCAAAATTGCGCACCCACTACTTCAGCCACATGACATCATATGTTATTCATAACCAGCAACAGAAAACAAATTGTCTACAGTTGCCTTTTCGGCAGATCTGAGTGTTGGGGTAAAATTCCAAATAATAACGGTGGGTCTGCTGTCGAAATATTGAATGTGATCAAAGTAGAGAGAGAGTAATGTGGAAGTCATCTGCCCCACAGGTAGGGGGAGGGTATGGGCTGGGGGGTATACTGGGGGTTTTGGTGGTGGAAAATGGGCACTGGTGAAGGGATGGGTGTTTCATCATTCTATGACCGACACTTAAACCCGAAAGCTTTGTAACTGCTCTCACGGTGATTCAATAAATAAATTTATAAAAAGAAACAAAAAAAGAAATGAGATATTCTAGGGGTTGGAGTGATAACACAGTGGATAGGGCACTTACCTTGCAAGTAGCCGACCAGGCTTCTATCCCTGGTACCCCATATGGTTCCCAAACCTACCAGGAGTGATCCCTGAGTGCAGAGCCATTGCTGAGCATTGCCGGGTGTGGCTCCAAAAAATGAAATTCTGATATATCAAGAATATATTATCAGAATATAAATAAATTCTGATATATGAAAATCCAGGAAAGAAGGAAGGAGGAAACAGGAGTTATATTTAATGGTGATAGTTTTTTTTAAGATGATGAAAATATTTAGAAATGGATAATAATAATAGGTGCACACTCTAGCGAAATGTACCGAGGTCATTAAATTACAAGTTTGAAAAAAACCTCTGGACCTTTGACTGCCAGCCTCCAGAATCCCGAGAAAATACATGCCACTTGAGCTCCTAGGCTGTGCTACGGCAACCTGAGCAAACGCACACCCACCCCAAGTGGGTATCACTTGAACCCACTCCAAGAACGCCAGAGTGTTTCCTTTGTGTTTCTTTGACCTAATCACTCTTTTTCTTTTTATGTAGGAGTACTGCTATTTATTCCACCACTGATTAGCTGGGTTTCGAGATTTGTTCCTGAGTCTCTGGGATCATGGCCGTTAAGCAGCTTGATCAGGAGCCAGAAAGGCCGTTCATGGGCGGCGACTTGGGGTCTCACTGGGACAGGGAGGAAAGGGCAGGCTCCACCCTCATCCCGTGAGGCCCTGCGTGTCTCGTCACTGCAGGCCCAAACCTGACTGTCCAATGGCCTCTGGACGATGGCAGCCACGGGGCCACCAGGGGAACAGGCCAAAGCATGAAACCTATTCCCACCTAGGGTAGCCCAGCGCCAATAACCTACTGCAGGGACTGGACACATTTCTGCCAAAAGCCTCTGGGTTCTGTGGTTTGTTTCTGAGTCTCTGGGATCATGGCCATTAAATGGCTTGATCAGGAGCCAGAGAGGCCGTTTGTTGGTGGGGGGGTCTCGTTGGTGTGGGAGGGAAAGGGCTGGCTCCACCCTCATCATGAGGCCCCACGTGTCTCGTCACTGTGAGCCCAAACCTGACTATCCAATGGCCTCTGGTGGATGATGGCCACCAAGCCGCCAAGGGGGAGTAGGTGGAGGGACAGCACCCTTTCCCTCCTGGGGTGGCCCGGTGACAGTAACCTACTGCGGGGTTCAGACACATTTCTGCCAAAAGCCGCTGGGTTTCGAGATTTGTTTCTGAGTCTCTGGGATCATGGCCATTAAGCAGCTTGGTCAGGAGCCAGAGAGGCCATTGTGGGCAGCAACTCAGGGTCTTGTTGGGACGGGAAAGAAGGGCCAACTCCACCCTCATCCCATGAGGCCCCACATTTCTCATCACTGTGGGCCCAAACCTGACTGTCCAGTGGCCTCTGGAGGATAGCAGCCACTGGGCCGCCAGGGGTAACAGGCCAAGGTACGAAACCTATTCCCACCTGTAACCTACTGCAGGGACAGGACGCATTTCTGCCAAAAGCCGTTGGGTTTCGAGATTTGTTTCTGAGTTTCTGGGATCATGGCCGTTAAGCAGTCCGATCAGGAACCAGAGAGGCCATGCCTGCAATCATATAGCTGAGCCCAATGTAGTTTGTGGGTTTCTCCCACATACCTAACTTTTGGCCGTTTACTTTCTTGGTAAACTTTGCCCCAAGTTTTTGGAGTCTGGCCAAAGGCACAGCAGCAATTTTGGGGTATCTGGAAGTCTGAAGGCGCCATCAGGCTGCTGATGCACTCGCCTCACAGGTACAGATTGACCTGCTGGCGGCACCATACCCCCAAAAATCACTCCTTCTTTAACGGTAGCACTGTAGCACTGTCATCCCATTGTTCATCAATTTGCTCGAGCAGGCACCAGTAACATCTCCATTGTGAGATTTGTTGTTACTGTTTTTGGCATATCGAATACACCACAGGGAGCTTGCGAGGCTCTGGCCTGTGGGCAGGATACTCTCGGTAGCTTGCCAGGCTCTCTGAGAGGGGCGGAGAAATCGAACCCAGGCCGGCTGCATGCAAACGCCCTACTGCTGTGCTATTGCTCCAGCCTGTATTGCTACTTTATTTTAAATCCAGCTTTCTCTGGCTAGGGGTTGAGACTGACCCCAGTTCAATCCCTGGCACTATCAATGGTCCCCCAGCACCACCAGGAGTGATCCCTGAGCACAGAACCTGAAATAAGCCCTGAGCATCTCTAGGTGTGGCTCAGCCTGCTCTCTCCACCCTATCCCCGTCGCAACCCCCCCCCACCTCCCTCAAGAATAATAACTTTCTCAGAGTCTCTTACAGTGGTCAAGAAAATCAAACCAGAATTGAGAAACCCTCAGGTCTTTAAGCAAGATCCCATCATATGTCTTTACCTGCCCGAAAATTTGGAGCCAAATGCGGGGCCTTGAGGCCGTAAAGAGCAAGGCTTGTGTAAGGCAAGTCTGGGGGGAGGGCGGCGGCGAGTGAGCCTGCAGGCCGGGATGCAGACGTCGGAGAGATTCACAACCGTGAGGGTCGGGAGTTTATCTGAGAAAGCAGAGCAGCCCCCCACCACACCAACATGTCAAGGGGAGTCCAACGGAAAGAGGGTCTTGTAAGGAAGGAGAGGGGGCGAGCCAGGCACCTTCAGCTTTGGATGTTTTGCAGGGAGGGCCCAGGAGGCGGGGACGGCCCCTCTCAATGCGGCGGACGGCAGCCCAGCACTGAGGGTGCTGACAAACGGCCAGGTCGCACGTGGTCTCGTCCCACTGGCTCTGGTCCGGCATGTACGTGGGGGCGGGGGGGTTAGCCCAAAGGCCAACCCTGGTGCTGTCGGACCGTCTGAAGAAACCACCACATCATTAGAAACGTTACACAATAGCCACGTACTCCAGAGTTTCATTTCCACTCAAAGCCATAAAATTTTTCATTGAGCCTGGATAAGTCAGTGACAGCTGCTAGATCACCAAGAGCTGGGAAATAAATACGCATGTAAACATGGCAGTACTTTGGTACATCTACACAGTGGAATACTATGCAGCTGTTAGGAAAGATTAAGTCATGAAATTTGCTTATAAGTGGATGGTCATGGAGAGCATCACGCTAAAAAGTGAAATGAGCCAGAAAGAGAGTGACAGATATAGAATGACTACACCCATTTGTGGAATATAAAATAACATGAGACTGACACCCAAGGACACAAGGGCACACAAGGGCCAAGAGTATTGGTTCATAGTTGGAAGCCTGTCTCATGAGCTGGGGGAGAAGGCAGCTGGAATAGAGACGGGATCACTAAGTCAATGATGGTTGGAGGGATAGCTCAGAATGGGAGATGTGTGCTGAAAGTAGATAAAGGACCAAACGTGATCGCCTCTCAGTATCTATATTGCAAAATGTAATTCCCAAAAGTAGAGAGAGAATCTGGGGAAATTGTCTGCCCTAGAGGTAGGGGGAGGGTGGGAAGCGGGGGAGTATACTGGGAAGATCGGTGGTGGAGAATGTGCACTGGTGGAGGTATGGGTGTCCGATCATTTTAGGAATGAAAGTCAAACATGAAATTTTTGTAACTGAATCTCACGATGACTCAATAGAAAAAAGAAAACATAGCAGTGTCAAGGAAAGTGGTGACAGTGAGGTGGCTAGGCTAAAGAGAGACTACAGAGGTAGGGCACTTGCCCTTGCATGCGGCTGACCCAGGTTCAATCCCTGCCACCCTATATGGACCCCAACTAAAGTGGACCCTGAGTGCAGAGCCAGAAGTATGCCTTGCGGTTCCACCAGGTGTGGCTCCCCACAAAATAAGACTGGAGTAGCTGACTGCTCCAGAGTCTTTATAACCGGCCACTGAGCAACTCTTGAGGGTCAGGGATGTGACCAATGGGAAAGCTCATACCCTGCATGCACGAGGCCCTGGTACAACCCCCAGATGGGGAGAAGAAATGAGCTGAGGGATCCAGGATTTAATCTGAGCCTCAGTTTTCCTTCTCTGAAAAAAATGAGACTAAGTCTACTTTACAGGGATATTATAGCATTGTAGCACTGTAGCACTGTCCTCCCCGCTGTTCATCCATTTGTCAAACTGTTGGGGGCAGGGAGGAAAGGAGAGCCTCCCAAGCAATGTTCAGGGTACCTGGAGGGCTAGTTCCATCTATAACTTGGCCAACGGGGCTAGCAAAGCAACTTAAGTCCAGCAGTGCGGGAGGTCACCAAGGTCACACCTGGAGATACTCATTCAGGGCCACACCTGGAAGTTCTGGGAGCTCACAAACTACTGGGGGAATGGAACTTAGGGCCCCGAGCTTTGTAAAGCGTGTGCTCTGGCCCTTTGAGTTCTATAACCCCAGTCCCCTGCCACACAGTTTTGAAGAAATCGTATCAGCCTCTCCTATCCCCCTCCACTAATCATCATGGAGATGCTACCAGCGCCAAAAGTCTTACCAAGTCAAAACTATGTAGAAATGCTATTCTGAGAAGCAAAGAGCTCACTGGGAGGATGACGGAGCTTGGGGTCACACCCAGCGGTGCACAGGGCCCTGTCCTGGCTCTGTCTTCAGGAATAACCCTTGGCAGTGAACATGTGCAGTGCCAGGGACTGACCCAGGGTGGCAACTGCTTGCAAGGTAGGTGCTTTGCCTCCTGTACGCTCTCCGGTGCCCAGATGTGCCTTGTGACACTGAAGACTCACAGCCTTAGTACAGGCTCCAGGTGTACCCCACCGAAAATCAGCGCGTACCTCCCTCCATCCTGATTTCAGTTCCATCCTGACCCCTTGCTTCTGGTAACCACGCACTGGTCTTACAGTCCAAAAGTTTGTATTGCTTTGTTTCAGACAGTTCATCTGCTTGGTTTCTCTCTGTGCCACCTATGAGTAAAATCATACATGGGCGAGAGAGATAGTACTTGCCTTGCACAGACTTGACCCCAGTCTGATCCCCAGCACCATAAGTGTCCCTCAGGCCTGACCAGAATTCAGCTGTGAGCATCGCCAGGTGTAACCCAAACCTCCCCCATCCCACCAAAAATACAATCATGTTCATAGAAGTGATTTAAATGGCTCAACCCTTCAAAATACACGCTTTATATTTCCCAATACGTTCCAAATCCCTCACCAGCAGAGAATTGGGTCTGCTCAAATAGCCAACCTGTGGGCTTGCTACACTATCACTAGTCCTATCACTAGTCACTATTTACCAGTTGTACGGTTTTGAACAAGTGCCTTCACTTCTCTGAGTCTCTTTTCCCATCTAACTTGTGGGTGTAGGAAAGCCCCTACAACCTGGAGAAGCATCACATGTGTAAAGTGTGGTAGTACATAGCATACTCAATTAAAACTGCCATTGGAAGTCAGAGAAATATGGTACGGGGTTACGGCGCTTGAGTCGCACATAGTCGACCCGGGTTTGATCCCTTGAACCACTCAGGTTGCCTCAAGCACCACCGGGGTAAGCCCGGAGCATCAACGTGTGTGGTCCGATAACATAAACAAAACAGAATTTTTCTGGTGCTGGAACAATAGCACAGCGGGTGAGGGCATTCGCCTTGCACGCGGCCAACCCGGGTTCGATTCCCAGCATCCCATATGGTCCCCTGAGCAACGCCGGGAGTGATTCCTGAGTGCAGAGCCAGGAGTAACCCCTGTGCATCGCCAGGTGTGACTCAAAAAGAAAAAAAAAAAAAAAAAAAAAAACAAAGAAAAGAAAAAGAAAAAAACAATCTTTGTCTAGTAAAGGGTTTTCTTTGAGGGAGGAGGAGAAGAGGGGTTGAGTGGAGATTTGGGGGAGGGGGGTGGAGCCACACCCAGCGATGCTCAAGGACTATGCTGGCTCTGTGCTCAGGAATCACTTCTGGTGCTGAGTCAGCCATGTACAAGGAAAGCACCCTACCGGCCGTACATCTCCCTAGGCCCCTCACTAGTAATGTTTCAATCACTACCCCTTGAGTACGCCTAATAACTAGCTTAATTCTTTTATTCACATCCTCTTTTACTCATATCATACTTTTGGAGTTAGCAGCTCCGGGCTAGCAAACAGGAGGGGTCTCCTAATGAGCAGTAGAACAGCAATGAATAAGACAAGTTCATGATGAGCCAGAGAGGTGGCCCAGGGCGTTAAGCATTCGCCTTGCATGGAGCTGACCAGTTCAGAGCTCAGGGTCATGTGGCTGCAATCCAATTCACTAAAAAACTCAAGTTTGACTTCAACATAGTTCGTGTTACAGCCAGAACTTAATAGTACATCACACTTACGACCAGCTGCTTGCTGCTGGCTGTTACCTGACCAGTCCCGGAGCCCGACTCTGGGTCAAGCCCAGCTCTCGGTTGCTAGCTCCAAGGCCTGGCTCCCAAAGCAGCTGTGTCAAGCACCAACCCGGTAATCATGATCCTTAATCGACTATCAGGAAAAACTGGGAGAAATCTAAGGACCTCTGCACCCGTAGAACTGTTTTCTCAGCTTCTTTCTGGTCAAGGGGGGTGAGAGACGACTTAGAAGGGTTCGAAGCCTTCCTCATGAGCTGGGAGAGAAGGCAACTGGGATAGATAAGGCATCACTAAATTAATGACAGTTGGAGGGATCCCTAGGATGGGAGATGTGTGCAGAAAGTAGATAAAGGACCAAGCAGGATGGCCTCTCAGTATCTGTACTGCAAGCCACAATGCCCAAAAGTAGAGAAAAAGAAAGAAACTGTCTACCACAGAGGCGGGGGCGGAAGGGGGAGGGGGGTGGAGGTGGCAGGAGGGATACTGCCGACACTGGTGGTGGAAAATGAGCGCTGGTGGAGGAATGGGGGTCAGATCATTGTGAGACTACAGGATCACGAAAGCTTCCTAACAGTATCTCACCGCAATTCAATTTAAAAAAATTTTTTGAAACTTTTAAAAAATTAAAAAAAAAAAAAAAGGGCAGGTTAGATACCTCATAGCTATCCAGACGGAACTCAGGAAAATCGGCTTCAGAAGCCTCGCTGGACGGGCTGACCCCGCCCCCAGAAGCCCCGCCCCCTAGAAGCCCCGCCCAGACCGGGCTCAGGCCACGCCCCGGGCTCCCATGCTCGCCGCGGGGCCGCGCCGTTGCTAGGCAGCGGCGCAGAGCACTATGGGGCAGGCAGGCCTGGTGGGCCGGACTTCAGGCTCAAGCTCCCTCGGAACTTGGTGAAATCGAAACACACGAGCGGGAGGTGGACGGGTACGCGGGTGGGCCGGAGGCCCGTCCGAGCAGCGGAACTTAGCGCTCGGGCGTGGGCGAGGCTCGAAAGCACCGGCGGCGGGAGGAGGCGGAGGCGGAGGAGGCGGGGCCGGCGGCGGCGGCGGCGGCGGCGGCGGCGGCGGCGCGCGCGCGGGGCCTGGTGGGTAACGCGAGGCGCGGACGGAAGCCGCCTGGGGTCAGCGCGGGAGCGACGCGCGAAGTCCGGAGCCGCGCGCCGCCCGGGCGGGAGGCCTGCGCGGGGGCGATGGCGGAGCGGCCCGAGGACTTGAACCTCCCCAACGCGGTCATCACCAGGATCATCAAGGAGGCGGTGAGCGGGCGCGGGGGCGCGGGCGGGCGCGGGGCGGGCAGCAGGCCGGGGCTCAGCCGGCTCTTCCGCAGCTCCCGGACGGCGTGAACATCTCCAAGGAGGCCCGCAGCGCCATCTCCCGCGCCGCCAGCGTCTTCGTGCTGTACGCCACGTCCTGGTGAGGCCGGCCGAGACCGGGGGAGCAGCCGAGCCCCCGCCCCGCCCCGCGCTCGCTTTGGGGGGGGTCTCTCTGCGGGGCGGGGGCGGGGGTGGGGGAGCGTGAGCCCCCCAGGCCGCCTGGCCTGTTCGCCCGGCCCCTGCTCGGCGGGTGGCCCCAGGACCCGAGGGCTTCCCGGGCAGCCACGGTGGGCGCCGAGGGCCCCCCAGACGCGCGCCCCAACGCCGTCTCCGTGCACAGCGCCAACAACTTCGCCATGAAGGGGAAACGCAAGACGCTGAACGCCAGCGACGTGCTCTCGGCCATGGAGGAGATGGAGTTTCAGCGGTTCATCGCCCCCCTGAAAGAAGCCCTGGAAGGTACCGGGCTGCCCCGCCGCTCGGCGGCCCCCACGCAGCACGTTGGCGTGGGGGACAGCCCCTAGCCCTGCCCCTCGCCCCACCGCCGCTCCCGCCTGGACCCTGAACCTGATCCACCGGTCTCACCACGCACAGCACACACCCACTGCTTCCCTCTGCTCTGGGGTCTCTGCTGGACCGAGCTTGTCCCCTTGGGGCCCGAGGTTGCCCGGCCCGTGCGTATGCATGCTGTCCGGGTGGCTCTTGCAGCCCGGCCCTCCTGACGTCCGGCCCCCGCTCACTGTCCCCCTTGCCCTCCAGCCTACAGGAGAGAGCAGAAGGGCAAGAAGGAAGCCTCCGAGCAAAAGAAGAAGGACAAGGACAAGAAAGCCGATTCAGAAGAGCAGGATAAGAGCCGGGAGGAAGACAACGAGGAGGACGAGGAGCGGCTGGAGGAGGAGGAGCAGAATGAGGAGGAAGAGGTGGACAACTGACCGGGTTGCCGCCCCCCCCCCCCACACACACACACCTTGGGGGTACCTGGAGAGGTTCTTGAGTGTAGCACCCCTGGGTGCAAGGTTGGACGGAGTGAACAGTGCATCCCAGCATCAGTGCATCTGAGGTGCAGAATCCCATTCCGCCTTGGTCTGAGGTCAAGGACTTTTGGCAACGGGATTCTGAGTGGCTCGCTTGAGTGGCCGATTTGAGCCTTCCTGGTTTACTTGTATATGGAACTAGGCAGTTTCTGATTCCCACCCCCCTTCTCACACATATACAGATTACTTAAAGTCACTTAAAAAAAAAGTGATTTCTACGCTGCCCACAGGGTACTAGAGGCAGACCACCTCGGGGAAAGATGGGATTGGTTGCTGGTCCGCCTGTTGTTCTGTCCAGTATTTGGCAATCCTGGCAGATCGCAAGTGTTCTGGATGGTTCAGCTTGGGGCACCTATGGAAAAGCTATTGGAGAAGAACAGACGCTGCTGGGTTGGTTCTTACTTGACAGTAGCAGCCTGGAGCCTCGCTCCATTGCCTGGGGGCATTGGGCCCTCCAGAGGAGCTGGACTCGGCACCCCTGCTTTTAGCTCAGCATTGTGAAATGGAATTGCCAAGCAAGCCAGAGTGCCAGTGGTTCCCTTGTAGAGCATACTCCGCTGCTCTGAAAAAGCATTGGTGTTCGTAGTAACCTGGAAGGTGTAAAATTGTAGGCTTTTTCTTCTATTTCCTCTCAGAGTAATGGCTTTTCACTCTTCAGGTATATCCCAAACTTTGTTTCCCCTGAGCAGAACTCTCCCTCTCTCAGCTTCTCTTTTGCCTCTCCTTTTTGTCTTTCTTCCCTTCGTGTCATCCTCCTTTCTCCCTCTCCCCCTGACTTTCCCGCTTCTCATTCTTCGCTCTCTTCTACCCACCTAGGAACTTTGATAACCTTCTTATAGTCCAAAGTATAACTGGTTCCTTAGTTCTAATCCCGTGTCTTAGAAGTGCTTTTGGGAGCCAGGGAGATGCTGCAAAGTGCTGGGGCTTGTGCTTTGCTTGCAGTTCTTTGATTCCAGCACCCCGTGGTCCCCTAGGCACTGCTGGGTGTGGCCCCAGCTTTGAACCTTAAAGAAAATCTGATGGTGCTCAGGAATCTAATGTCCATAGTTCTCCACCATCTCCTCCATCCTACCCGCTTGCTGCTTCAAAAGTACCTCTGTTGACCTTTCCAGGTCTTTCTTTTTCCATTTTGGTGCTCCAAGCACTTCTGTTTGTTTCTAAGTTGGGGGTTGGAGGAATTCACAGGCCATGAAGTAATAGTTTGACACTGTTAGTTTGTTCAATGAATTCAGTAAAAAGTTGATAAATGAAAAATGTTGGGGAAAATTCTAATACTTTGTATAAATAAAGAGCATTCTTGATAAAAGTGATGACTCCTGTTTTATCCCATGCGTTGTAGTCATACTTTCAGAGAGGACCCAGGGTTGTGCCCTTTATGGTTTGAGGTGCTTGATCTTGGACACAACCTTGGAAACATGGGCCCTGGGTCCCTCTGGATCACCTGCTCTTGCTGCTCAATCTCGGGCAAGGCCACTGCCCTTCTACCACCAGAGCTTTTCTGCGGCTCTGCAAAGCACCCTAAAAACTAGATTCCCAACAACTCAATTTTTATGGAGGCCCTGCTACGTATGTTGTTACCTATGTCTTAACTGCTTTCAAGCAGTGCAAACAAGCACTCTGTGACTTCATCACTTCAACCTCAGTGCTGCATTATCTCAGTGCTCTATCCATATAGCTTTCTCAAGTCATAACAATCCACATTAAGGGGCCAGGGTCATAGTACAACAGGTAAGACGTTTGTCTTGCACAAGACTGACTCGGGTTCAATCCTGGCATTCCTTATGGCCAGACCCCCCCCCCCCCAACATCGTCAGGAGTGATCCCTGAGCATCTCTGGGTATGACTCAAAAAGCAAAATTTAAATTAAAGTCCACAATAAAAGATATGACCAGCAGCCATGAGATCCAGTGGTATTCCTTCAAAGCAGAAAAAGCAGAAACATCCTTCATAGTTTGGGGGCTTTTTTTGGGGGGGGGGCGGGGGATTGGTGTTTTTTCTTTTTTTCTCCTTGGACCAAACCCAGTAATGCTCAGGGCTAACTACTGGTTATTCACTCAGCAACTTCTGGCAAGGCTGGGGGGCTACAGGATGCCAGGGATAGAACCCAGGTCAGCCGCATTCAAAGGGAGCACCCTACATGCTGTACTATTTTCTCCAGACCCAGCAGAAACATCCTGATTCTGCACCTTTTGGCAAGTTCCATCAGGATTCCTGTAGCTTGCTTTGAACTCTGCTTCCTGCCTCAGTTCTGCTTTCCCTGGCTTCCCCTGTGTACTGCCTGCCAAGAGAATCTTCCTGGAACATCATTATGTTTGAGTCCCTCCTCTCTTCCTGATAAATAAAAGCTAAACTTTTAATCAAAGCTGCTTCAGGAAGGCCTGCCTTACAAGCTAATCAAAAACTTCAACTTAAGAGTCTGGTCAAAAATGAATGCCCAGCACTAGGGAGACAACGTAGATGCAAGAGGCCTGGGTTCAATCTCTTCATGAGACTTTACTTCTATTTTTTTTTTTTCTTACTTTTCAGTTTGGGGCCATACCTGACAGTGCTTGAAGGGCTACCCCTGGCTCTGCTCAGGAGGTTGCTCACCGAGCCTTCCACATGCAAAGCGTGAACTCATTCAGCCCATAACTTCAGTTCTTCCTAAGTGGATACTAAGATTTACCATCTACAAAATTAAAGACTTGGGAGGAATCTTTGAGGACACTCCCCGCCCCCCCCGCCCCCCCCCCCCCCCCCCCCAGTTTTCCCCAAGTATGTCTCGGCCTATCCTATTGTAGAATTTAAATTGAGTTTTCTGACTAGGCTAAGGTAAAAGGTAATGTTCCTTAGCTTTAAAAAAAAAAAAAAACAGCACTTCATGGGGCCAAAGAGATAGTGCCCTAAGCACCACCCTGAGTAATTTCTGAGCACAACTGTGTGGAGCCCTGCCCCCAAAGAATAAATGAATTTTTTTTTAAATACAGCCCTTTAAGATGGCAGGTCTGATCTGGATTTGGGAGGGGAAAATTACCATTTCTATTCATGCAAAATTACTTTTGCAACTTAATTTTTACCAATGAAAAATTGAGAATTGAAAGCTTCTGGAGCCCAGAGGGAGAGTACAGGTACTTGCTTTACAGGCTAACCCCTATTCAATACCCAGCATTGAATATGGTACCCCGAACACTACTAGGGGGTCACTCCTGAAACCAGAAATATAACTTGAACACCAGTATGGTCCAAACCACCCTCAGCCCCCAAAAAAGTGACTTGGTCAGGATCTTCCCACTAATTGTATATAATCATGGTTGAATTATCAAACTAAGAAAAAAAATTATCATTTAAATACCAGACTAATTATTTCACCAGGTTTTCCACTCATGTCCTTTATTGTTCCAGGATCCAATTCAGAACCCCACATTGCTTTGGTGAATCAATTTTCTTTAAGTTACATGAAATTGATGCTCTACCGACCTAGCTATCTGGGCTGGAGCGATAGCACAGCGGTAGGGCGTTTGCCTTGCGCGCAGCCAGCCGGGCCGAGCCGGGTTTGATTCCTCCACTCCTCTCGGAGAGCCCGGCAAGCTACCGAGAGTATCTCGCCCGCGCACCTGGCGAGCTCCCCATGACATATTCAATATGCCCAACAACAAGTCTCAAAATCGGGGATGTTACTGGGCCCGCTCAAGCAAATCGATGAACAACGGGAGGACATGAAATTGAGCAATTCCGTGGTGTTCACTCCATTCCATTCTTTATCAACCACATTTATCTAGATCCAAAGCATTTTATTAACCCAAAATAAAACTTGGTATCAGTTAAGCAGTTATTCCCTGTGCTTCCCTTCCCTGGAGGCTACCAGTCTTCGACTTACACAGCATTTGGCATAATTGCCATGTACCTATCTAAGTGACATTCACAATATTTTGTATGTAGGATATGTGTGTGTTTTTATGGTGTTCAGTTTTCTATGCTTGAAGTGCACATTCTAATAGGTAAGTAGGTAAGTATAGCACTTGACCGAGTTTAACAAGCTAAGCACATTATATAACTTGCAACCCAATCAATACACAGTAGGACCAGCACCTTAAAAAGCCCTTTGGTCTCCCAGTAATTCTATTTCTCCCCATTGATAATCACAAGCCTTTTCGTCAGCACAGAGGAATCACCTGGTTTTTCACATTTCACATAAATGAAACCATACAGAATGTATTTTCAGAGCAGACTCCTTATTCAACATCCTGTTTCCGATTCATTTTATTAGGTTCACAATACTACTTACAGATAAAAATAAAGGATCAAGATAGAACTTGGGGGTTTGAGGAAATGTTTCAAAGGGTTACAGCATATGCTTTGCATCACGGTACTCTACATTTCATACCACAGGGTCCCCCAGACACTTCCGGGAGTGGCCCACTCAGCATCACTCAGCATGGTGGGGTATGATCTCCCCCACCAAAAAAAAAATAGAATTATTTTTTGAAGTCTAGAAATGTGTCTCAGTGGTAGAGCTCATACCTTGCAGCTGTAAGACCCTGGGGTCAATCTTAAGCACTACAGGGAAAAGATTTTTTTTTTTTAAAGGGAGGTAGAGAAAGGTCTGTCAGTCAAGGAAAAGAGAGAAACATGGGGGAAAAACATGGTACAGCATTTTAAAATCTTTTATCCTGGGTTGGGGAAAGATACCACAGCCAGCAGACAGGGCGATGGCCTTGCATGCAGCCAACCAGGGTCCGATCCCAGGCACTCTACGTGGCCTCCTGGTCTCTGCCAGGAGTGACCCCTGAATGCACTTAAACTCTGCTAGATGTGTCCCTCCAAAAAAGAAAAAATATTATTATAATCCTCACAGTACTGCTGTCTACAGTCCTCCGCTCTACCAGCTGAGCTATCGAAGGGCGCATAGCACAGAGGTAGGGTGTTTGCCTTGCACGCAGCCAACATGGCCGACCCAAGTTCGATTCCTCCGCCCCTCTCGGAGAGCCCGGCAAGCTACTGAGAGTATCTCGCCCGCACGGCAGAGGCTGGCAAGCTCCCCGTGACGTATTCGATATGCCAGACACAGTAACAACAAAGTCTCCAATGGAGACGTTACTGGGCCCGCTCGAGCAAATCGACGAACAACGGGAGGACAGTGACAGTGACATTATTATAATCCTAAATATTTGAAGCTTATTGGGCAAGGGATTTTAACTGAGAAGGGGTAAAGGAGCGGAATAAACAATAATTACCCCGTTGCTAAGCAGACACGGCAAAGAAATCCCAATGTGAATGGAGCAAACTGTTCAGTTCCACTATCGCTTTTCTCCTAATCTGTAAAAGGATAGTAACAATTAAACTTCGAAAGTAAGGCGACAGAGAGATCGCACAGGGTTAAGTTACTCACCTTGCAGGTGGCAGACCCGGGACTGACCCTGAGCACCACTAGAGGGCACTCCAGGCTCCACCCCTACCCTCACAAACAAAATTAGAAAGTTGTGAGTGTGAAAGACATGGTATTGACTTGACCCCTTTCCTTTCACTTTTGTTGTACTGAAGACTGGGGGTTACACACTTGGTTGCTATGCTAAAACGATAAGTTGGGGGTGCCTGCACACACGTCCAGCTTGTCAGGGGTCAAAACACTTGATTATGGTGCCCTCAAGCTCGAATTGCAGGGCCAGCAGACTCAAAAGGCATTACTGCCAAGATTGCACAGGGCACGTGGCAGTTACTCTGCCAGGCTAGCCCCAGGCCCCTGCCCCCAATGCTCAGGACCCACACAGGCCAAGCACCTAGCCTACCGCTGACCCACATCTCTGGACTTTCCCCTGCCTTTGTTGTTGGGCTGGGTTTGGGCTTGAGTATTTAACCACATTCACCAGTGTTTGGGAACTATTCCTGGTTCTATTCTCAGGGGTCGCTCCCACAGTCCCCAGGGAACCATGCTGTACCAAGACAGAACACAGACCCGCATGCAAAGTATGTGTTCCAGCCTGCTGGGCTATCTCTCCAGTCTCTCCAGGCACTTTAGGACCTGAGAGGGGTCACTGGGAGGGCCACACGCTGAGGTGCTCAGGGGGCCAGAATGCTGTGCCAGGGATCAGATCAGGGTGAACCCAGTGCAAGCCAAGGCTTAATCCTGTACTTTGTCCCGTCCCTCCCCAGTCTTTTAAAACAAAGGACATAACTTCCTTTCTACATTCTTCCTTATTTGACCACAGATCAGAGGCAGCTGGGAACTAATTGTTGTTGGTATGTCCCCAGCAATAAGCCTCTACGCCTCTTTATGTTTTGAAATACAAAGAGGTATAAAACAGGTTTGGGACACAGATTCGGAGTAATACCATCCCCCAGCATCCTTCCCAGTGCCAAGTCAACTTTCTGATAATCCCTTTGCTGGGGTGTTGATCCCCACCCCCTAACTCACCCATCTAAATCTCCCGGTTCACACAAAGGCTCAGAAGCCTCACTGGACGCCCCCAGCGCACGCGCAAGCTTTGAGAAGGATCCAAACTGCCAAGGATTTGGGGTCGGGTCTGACGCCCCTATTCGACTTTTTTTTTTCTCAGCCCGCGATGGAGGGTCGGTTCTAACACATAAGGCTGGCAACATTCTTTCCTGAAAACTTGAAAGGTAACCTAGCTCTGAACTCCACTGTAAAATGCTGGTCCGCAAAAAAAAAAAAAAAAATCTTAGCTAT
Organism: Sorex fumeus; assembly: GCF_029834395.1. Lineage (NCBI taxonomy): Eukaryota > Metazoa > Chordata > Mammalia > Eulipotyphla > Soricidae > Sorex > Sorex fumeus. Next base: position 118,085 of record NW_026606342.1, read on the forward strand.
TATGTTAGGCATGATGGTGTTGTTTCTGACATCTAATTATTCTTTCAACAGCTCCTAACCAGCGCCAAGCATGCGCTCCGCTGGGAAGCGGAAGACTGCAAAGAGACCCCGCAGGCCGGTAACCGCCTCCCGGGGCGGCTCCCACGCCCCGACCCCGCCCGCGCGGCTCCCGAGCGCCCACGTGGGTCGCCCCGCCCGGGCCCGGGGAAGCGGGGCCGCCCGCCCTCAGGCACACACGATTGGCCGCCCTGACGCGAGGGGGCGGGTCTTCCAGCGGAGCCGGCCAGTCACCGCGCAAGGCGCCCCAGGGGGTGTGGCCAGGCGCTGGCGGGGGCGGGCTCCGAGGGGGCGCTGCTTCCGGCGAGTGGCCCCGCCCCCACGTGGGTCCCGGGAGGGCAGCGCGCCCCTGGGCCGTGGCGGGACCCGCGTCTGCGACTCCTGGAGCCCGAGGCCGGTGAGCGGGTGCGGGACTCGGGACTCGGCTTGCAGGCGGCGCCCGGGGCGCTGCGATGTCGCGACCCAGCCGCGGATTGTGCCGGGCGCTTGAGGCGCGGGCCACGAGCACCCGCGGGGGCGGGGGGAGTCCCGTCGGGCCGCTGTAACGTCAGCTCGCCTGGGTCACGGGCGCCCGGGACCCCGAGGAACGCGTGGGCGCCCGCGATCGGCCGGCCCGCGGCCCCCCCGCTCGGACGCCGCTGGGCAGCCTCGGATCGGTGCGGGGTTCGAGTGGCCTCCTGACCGCCGCTTTGTGCCCGGCGCCTCGTAGGGTGCTCTCTTTGGCCCACTGAGTCTGCACGGCTGCCCGGGGCCCCATTGATCGGCGCGGGGAAACTGAGCTCACTGAGCGCGGCTGGAAAGCGCTGGCCCCGGGACTTGAGTCCAAGGCGTCGGTGCAGGCTCCCGACCCCACCCCACCCCGACCCCCACCCACCTGCAGCTCAGCCAGAAGCGGTGTTCTCCCGCCGCCCTGCTCCTGCCCCGTGCCCGCACTCCCCACCAGCTAGACTTGTTTGGTAAGGTGCTTTGGAAGCTGCACTTTAAGTGTCCAGGGGCAATGGTAGGCTTTGACACCTATCTTCCAACCCCAGGGAGGGGGACCCTGGTCACCTACAAGAACCCCAGCCCTCCTGTGACCCCAGGCATCCGCATTCCGGCCACGAGATCACCCTGTGTGAGGGGTCTCTGGAGCTACACACACATTGGGTCGCAAGGGCCAAACCCGGTGGAGTGGCAGTTGGGCTCCGCTGTGCCCTAGGGAGAAGCCAGGGTCTAGTTCTTCCCTTTAATCCCTAGCCCTGGTGCAGACCCGGAGAGAGATTCAGGGAACCGGAGTTGGTTGTCCCAGCACCCGTTGGTGCCTTTTCAGAAGGGCCTGGGCAGCTGCTGTCCCCAGCCCCGCGGCGGTTCTTGGTTTCTCACCTTGGGCCACCTTCCGCCTAGCTGGCCCTCCCGACTGCCTCCTCCTCCAAGCAGCTTCTGCCAGAGCTGGCAGCCACTCCCAGCTACCTGTGCCAAGAGCACAGGCTCTGGAATCCTCTGCAGAAGCGCAGCGTGGGGTTTCAGGTCCTGCAGCTCTTCCTCAGCCCCTCTTGGTAGCAGCTCTGGGAAGGGAGCCTTCCCTGCTTAGACAATTTGCAGGTCGAGGAAGTTGCCTTCTAAGGAAGGAGAGAATTCCTGGGTCAATCCGAGAAAAAGACTTTTGGGCTTGCATGTCGCCTCTTCCAGGAAGCCCTCCTGGACTCCCAGAGACACAGCTCCAGGCCCACCCCTCTACTCTGGTGTTTAATTCTTCCCTACCGTGTCAGCTTCTGGAAGTCTGGGACCCTGTCTCGGCTATCTCAGACGACCCTTTAGCCCCGCCAGGTTTCTGTGCAAGTTGTTCCTGCCATGTGGCACACACAGTGCAGCTGTGTTGGGCTGTCCAGGAGATTGAGTCCCAGCTCTGTCCTGCTCCAAGTGACAGTCATAAAAGTGTCCTAGTGTTTCATGATTGGGGTGTGTGGGGGGCGGGGGGTGGCTGGTTGGTGCCAGGCCCGTACTCGTTCCCTCTCACCATCTTCCCTATCTCTAATCTGCTCCCCAACTTTGCATGTCTGATAGTATCGCTCGAAGTTTAGAGATTACGAAACGAAAACTCTTCAGGACCAGCTCCCTTACCCAAAGGCACACACACACACACACACACACACACACACACACACACACACACGCAGAGCAGAGACCAGGCCTGGGACCATTCAACCCCGAAATGTGCATCTTTTGCTCAGGGTTCTGGTTGGAAGGTGGGTGGGTGGGCAGAGGCTAGACCCCTGGTGGCTTGTTTCTGTCCTCGCTGTGGTGCTCCAGCACCCATCTGGGGCTTGCAGATCTCCGGATCGGAGAGATGGGCCCTCCTGAGTCTGTGGCCATCTCCCGGACTTGAGGGGCTTTTTGCACTTGGCTGTGTAGACAGGGATGTGTCTGGGTCAGGACAGTTGAGGTGGAGGTGGGGGTGGGGGTGGGGGTGAGGAGGTGGTTTCAAGACCTCATAACCAGGTCAGAGGGTGTTTGTGTGGGTCTCGGTCCTGGACATGCCAGCTCCGTGCACGATTCACTGCAGTTGCAGAACAAGTCTTGTTGCTTCTCTGCTCCCCACTCTCCACGGCAGAATGCCGGCCCTGAGCGCCAGAGAGGCAGCCCAGGGTTCTGGTGCTTGCCTTCGTCGCTGCAGGCCGCGGTTCCATCCCAGCACTCCAGGTCCCCAGAGACAGAGTCGGAGAAGCCCCCGGGCACAGCGGAGGATGGCCCAAACCCCTCCCTCAAATAAAAATTAAAAAGCATGAAAGACATAAAAGGGTTGGTGTTAGTCATCAACCTTTCTTTCTTTCTCTCTTTCTTTCTCTCTTTCTTTCTCTCTCTCTCTTTCTTTCTTTCTTTCTTTCTTTCGCTTTTTGGGCCACGCCTGGCGATGCTCAGGGCTTGCTCCTGGCTTTGCACTCAAGAATTACTCCTGGCGGTGCTTGGGGGACCATATGGGATGCTGGGGATTGAACTCAGGTCAGCCACGTGCAAGACCAGTACCCTACCCGCTGTACTAGCCCTCCAGCCCCTCTTTCTTTTTCTTTTTTCTTTTTTTTTCCAGTTACTGATATCTCTTATTTTCAAATTTAGTTTTTGTTTTGTTTTGTTGCCCCCCCCCCAGCTATACTAACTCTGAGCTCAGGGGTCACTCCTGGCAGGATTTGGTAGGGTATATGATGGGTGGGGAATGGACTTCATGTGGTGCTGGGGAACCAGCCTGGGTCGGGCACATGCCCCGCAAGCACTTGACCCACTGGACTGTCTCTCCGGCCCCCCTGTTATCTGTTTTTGAAAATCCATCTCCCACCCTTCACATTTCAAACAGCAGATGAGGGGCCAGAGAGATCGTCCAGCCGGGAGAGCACTTGCCTTTCATGGGACAGACCCTGATCCCATCCCCTCTGCTCCATATAGTCCCCGGAGCACCGTAAAGGAGTAATTCCTGAGCACAGAACCAGGAGTAAGACCTGAGCACCGCTGGGTGTGACCCTCCCCCCCCCCAGAAAAAAATAAAAATAGCCGCTAACAGGGGAACTGTACCCCTGGGGCCTGGGCCCCTCCCCCGCACTCCCCCTCACTTTCCTCAGAGGCTGAGCTGCCGGTAGCCCTGCCCCAGCTGGTGGAGATAAGCAGCCGCTCCGCTCCCTGGCCCTGGAGAGCAGATAGGCACCTGTGGAATGCGGCTTGGGGCTGCAGGAGCCCAGCCCTGCTTCCAAAGCTGTTCTCTGGGCGCGCGCCAGAGCCGAGAGCCGAGAGCCGGGTGGCCCTGACTTCCCAGCCTGACGGGGAGGAAGGCAGCGAGCTCGCGCTCTGTGTACTGGAAAGTTGGAGCCCCCCTTTCTGCAGCAGAGGAGGCTGTGTCCACACTGACTGTCCACAGCAGGCACGGAGCCCAGGGCTCAGCCCAGAGCAGACACTCCTGTATTTTCCTCGTATTCGGACCGTTGGTGTTTATCAGTACTCAGGGCTCGAGGAAGATACACCCACGGAGCTCGCCCTCGGGAAGGAACCGAGATCCTGGCTTAGCTTAGAACTGGCTGTGCCCTGTGTTCCAGGCTAGTGACTTATAACCTCCCCGAGTCTGGCGGATCTTTGGCAGACACGAGCACGCGATCTTGCGTAAGTGGGGGACCTTGCACCGAAGCTGGACTTGGTATCGGCCAAACGATGGCCCGAGTGGGGTGGGGGCTAACCGTGGGGTGTCTGGGCTCGCGCCAGTGCCGTGTGACATGGCGGGGCCAGGGCGTGGTGACTGGGCCCATCTCCTGTGACTCCCGATAACCCCAGCCCTGCCAAGGCAGAGGCCTGGATAAGAGGGGGCCGGGGGGGCGGGGGTGGCCTCGGGGCAGAGTGGAGAGGAAGGTGGTGTCTTTGGGTCCACGCCCCACCCCGGGAGGCCTCACAGCTGCCCCAGCCTCTGACTGACCACGCAGCCTTGAGTAAGTTCTGCACTTCCCCGGGCCTCAGGGTTCCCTCGGTCCAGAAGAGAAGCAGGAGTCCCCGTCCCTCACCGCCTCCCCACACACACACTCATCTGGCCCCTGATTTAGTGGTGGGTGGCGGGGGCGGCTGCCGTCTGGGATGACGGAGTCTGGGGTGCATGCCTCACACGTGGGAGCCCAGGACCTCATCCCTGGTACCACGTGACTCCCTGAGCACCGTCGGGCGGGGCTCAGAAAAGAGGAGCTCTGTACCCCGACTCCAAGCTGGCGCCCCGATGCTCTCTTCCCACCCTATCCTGTCTCTGCTTCCCATCCTCTGACACCCGCCTACGCCCTCGCCCCCACCCCACCCCAGCCCCGCTATTTCTATTTCCGGCCTGCTCTGGCCACAGTGGTCTTCCTTAAGCCGGCTCAGAAGTCTGGAGATGCTCTGAAACCCCGGTGCTGTGTGTGGGCATCTCCTGGGGGCAGCACCCACCCCCTCCTTCCCTGCCCTTGACACTTCTCTTCCAGCGGGCAGCTTGCTGCCACGCCAAGCCCACTGATCCTGCGAAATCCAGTTCAGGATCCCACCTTCCAGGACCCGAGTGATAGTGCAGCAGGGAGGGCATCTGCCTTGCGTGCGGCCAACCCAGGTTCCGTCCCCAGCATCCCATTTGGTCCTTCATGCACCACTGGGAGTAATTCCTGAGTGCAGAGCCTGGAGTAACCTCTGAGCATTGCTGGGTGTGAACCCCCAAAATATAACAGACAATAACAAGATCCCACCTTCCGGCAGGTGTCCTCTGCTCCCCCCGACTCACCTGGGTACCCCAATCCCTCATAGGATGTTCCTCCATCCCCCCCCAGGAGGCCCTGCCCTGCCTGCCAGGACAGCAGTGCCCACCTCTGGCACACAGTAGGTGCCATGAAAACCAACGCTCATGCTTCTGTATCCCTTGTCCTGCATGTAATTGGCAGCTTGGTTGGAGTGGGGGAAGGGCGGTGGTGCAAACTGGCCTTGGACCCTGCCCTTGGACGCGGTTGATGGGAGGAGATAAGAGAGGTCCCGAGCAGTTACGTAAGGGAGGAGCCGTGGTCTGGGCAGGAAGAACCACTCCTGGAGGACAGGAAAGGAGGGGCTGCTTCCTGGAGAGCCTGGTAGGAATTGGGGGGGGGGGGGGTGGGGGGTGGACCCCAGACAGTGGCGAGAGCACCGGCCTCCCAGGAAAGGGAAGGGTGGCGCAGAGCCAGTAGGTGACCAGGTGTGGCAGGTCCCGGGAGCAGCCGGGCCCTGTGGCTGGAGAGTGGCCCATCCCCTGTGCTGGGGGTGGGTGTGGGAAGGGGTGTTACGGCTTCATCATGCCTGGGATCGCACCTCGAGGGGCGGCTGTGCTTTGCTCTGGGGAGAGAACCACAGGAGCTTTTTCTTCTTTCCTTCCTGACTTTTCCAGAATTTCATTGTCTCCAGACACACGAAACTGTTGGCTGGGTCAGTACGGCTGACACTGCTCTCGGGCCCACCACGGATGGAGCCTTTTAGGCAATTGTAAATTGCTTACCAAGTCAAGGGCCGAGGAGATGGCTCACAGGGCCGTCGCCCCTGCTTCCCACGGGGGAGACCCGGGTTCGATCCCCAGCATCACTTGGTTGACAAACACCGCCAGGTGTAAGGCCCAACAATTTTATTTATTTATTTATTTATTGCTTTTTGAGTCACACCTGGAGATGCTCAGGGGTTACTCCTGGTTTTGCACTCAGGAATTACTCCTGGCAGTGCTCAGGGGACCATATGGGATGCTGGGAATCGAACCTGAGTCGGCCGTGTGCAAGGCAAATGCCCTACCCACTGTGCTATCGCTCCAGCCCCAAGGGCCCAACAATTTTTTTAAAAATTCTTTTATTGAATCAGGGTGAGATACAATTACAAAGTTGTCCGTTATTGGGGTTCAGTCATATAGTGTTCCACACCCTGTACTAGTGTACATTCCCCACCACCAACGTCCCCAGTCCCTCCCACCCACCTCCCATGCCTCTGTGCAGACACTTTTCTTCTCTCTGTGTCTCTCTGTCTCGGTGTCTCTGTCTCTGTCTCTCTCTTTCTTTTCTCTCTCCTCCCCCACCCCCACCCCCCTTTCCTTTTGGGCATTATGGTTTGCAAAACAGATACTGATAGCTTATCATGTATATCCCTTTACCTACTTTCAACACTCAGTTCTTGTCCAGAGTGATTATTTCTGACTATTGATGTCGTGCTGATCCCTTCTCTATTCCAACTGCCCTTTGCCCCCTACGTACTTGTGGCAAGCTTCCAATCTTTGACCAGTCCTCCTGGCCCCTGTTTTTCCTGGCCTTGGATATTAGTCTCATACTATTTTTTTTATATTCCACAAATGAATGCAGTCATTCTATATCTGCCCTCTCCTTCTGATTCATTTCGCACAGAATGATACTCTCCATGTTCAGCCATTTATAAGCAGATTTCTTGAGTTCATTTTTCCTAACAGCTGTGTCGTATTCCACTGTGTAGATGCACTATAGTTTATTTATCCAGTCATCTGTTCTCAGGCACTTGGGTTGTTTCCAGATTCTGGCTGTTGTGAATAGTGCTGCAACCAACAAATTTTTTAAAATACTTTTGTTGTGGGGGAAGGAGTTGGTTGGTTTTGGGGCCACATCTGGCAATGCTCAGGATTTAACTCCTGGTTCTCTGCTCAAGGATCATCCCTAGCAGGGCTCAGCGAACTCCATGGGATTCCTGAGATCAAACCCAGGTTGGCCATGTGCAAGGCAAGTGCCTAACCACTGTACTGTCAGTGTGGCCACCCATTTCATTTTTTTGAAATGACAAAAAAATTTACAACCTAAGTCAGTGACTAACAAATTTATTTATTATTGAATCATCGTGAGATCACAGGTACAAAGTTGTTCATGATTGGGTTCAGTCAAGCCCGTGTTCTCTCTCGAACATGTACTTCTCTCTTTCTCACCCCTCATTTCGTCCAATAAAAATTACCTTGCTTCACACACACACACACACACACACACACACACACACACACATACACACACAAAACACCTGAATGTAATTTTAGATTCAAGGTGCCATGGAGGCCTGGGATGGTTGAGTGGATAAAGGGGGTCAAAAGGTGTGGACTGGTGCCAAGAGATAGTGCGGTGGTTATGTACCCCTGCGGGTTCAGTCCCCACCACCACAGGGTCCTCCACAGGACTATGGCCCTGGAGGCCACCAACACCACCAAATGGCCCTCATACCCTTGGTCCCCACCTGAGCACTGCTGCATCCTCAGGCTGTTGTGCTAAGCCAACAGCCAGTTGGTTGGGGCCCCGTGCCTCCTGGGCCCTTCTTGGGAGCCTCACCTGACCTCCCCACCCCCCGCCCGACAAAAGGTACAGACTTCCCGTTGTAAAGTAGATAGGCCTGGGGTATAGTGGACATCATGCCATGGGAACGATTTTGACTCAAATTTCAGGATTGTGCACTTGAAAGCTGCCACACGAGTGACCCTTAAAAGTTCTTAACATGTGTCGGAAATAACTGTAACTACACGCGATGTTCTGGCCTTGCTCCTGGCTCTGTACTCAGGGGCCACTCCTGGCAGGCTCGAGAGGCCCTTTGTGGTGCCATGGACTTAACCCCGGTCGGTTGTGTGTAAGGCAAGCGCCTGACCCACTGTCCTGTGACCAGAGGGTGGGGATGCGTATCACCTTCCTGTAGCATCTTTTCTCAGCACCTGCAGTGTCAGATCCCACTGTACTCCGGCCACAGCACGGTGTGGGTGTCAGGGCGGAGGATCCCCAGAAACAGGGGCTAGGGGTCGGTCTGAGTGCCTCTCCCCCCCACCCTCTCCCCCGCGGGACTCCGAGTCAGGAGGAGCCTGCAGATGTAGGTCCCTCTCCTCGGGCCGGGGACCTTGTCTCAGGCGCCTCCCGTCACTCCCACACAGGCCAACACGCTGGTGCACCCTGCAGAGCCCCTCCATTCTGACAAGACGGCGCCCCCACTGCCCACCATGCAGCCGCAGTCGGTCCTGCACAGCGGCTACTTCCACCCCCTGCTTCGCACCTGGCAGACGACCGCCACCTCCCTCCAAGCCTCCAACCTCATCTACCCCATCTTCGTCACGTGAGTCCCCCCCCCCCCAGAGCGGACAGGCGTCACCCTCCAGGGGATCTGCTGGGGTGCAGACCGTGCAGCTCGGGGTACTGACTGACTGCATGGCCAGGGTCAGCCCGAGCATGCTGTGTCTCGGAAGTGGCCTCGTGGGTTGAGGACAGCTGTCCCTGAGAACAGATAGACCTGGGCGAGAGCTCAGCCTTCTCTTAGGACGGGCGGAGCATTGCCCTGGCCCAGGCCCCCTGCGCTTTTACAGTCAGACTGGCCCTGCTGATGGACAGTAGATTGCAAGGTGCCTTCTGAGTACCTGTAAGAATTGGGCCTTTGTTTTTTTTTCCTTTTTGGTAAGTACAAGTCTCACAATTTGTTGTGAGACGTTGCTGGTGCCCGCTCGAGCAAATCGATGAACAGCGGGAGGACAGTGCTACAATGCTTCCTTTTTGGGTCACGCCCGGTGATGCTCAGGGGTTATTCCTGGCTCTGCACTCAGGAATTACTCCCTGCGGGGCTTCGGGGGACCAAATGGGATGCTGGGAATCGAACCTGGGTCGGCCGTGTGCAAGGCAAACGCCCTACCCATTGTGCTATGGCTCCAGCCCCAAGAATTGTTCCTTGTGATTTGCTCATGGTCAGGGGCTGCTCCCAGCACCGTGCTTGGGAATTGCCCCTGGCAGTGCTTCAGGAACCAGGTGGTGCCAAGGGGCTTCTGCACGAGAAGCATCGGTGGCCCCCGGCCCCATGATCATGAGTCAGTGCCACCTGTGACATGACTGAGTCACTCTGTGTGCCGGGGGTACCAGGTCCTGCCCCAGACAGCTCCCTGACCTGATGAGGGCAGCCTGTCTGTGAAGGTGTGGACTTTGTCCCCCTGGTCTGTCTCCCAGAGGGCAGGGGCCTCACCAGAACAGCGCCAAGGGCTGTGTGTGCTTGGCAGGTAGGTGCTTGGGGTTTTATCCCCAGCACCACCAGGAGCGACACCCCCAAACCTTGGCACCAGAATGGGAGTAGTACCCCACCCGACCCCAGACAGACACACAATGGAACAAAACCAGTCCCTGGCCCACAAGAAGCATGTAGCAAACATTGTTGGGTCCAGGTGTGAATCCCCCTAAGAGCCCCCCGGGGGTCTCGAGTCAGGGGCTGGGTGAGCACGTGATGCCCCTGATGCCAAAGGCCACCACGTTCTCAACCCCACCTGTGACTGCTGTCCTTCCTGTCCACGGGCCACTGTTGTCACTGTCCGTTCTCATTGTTCCTGTGACTGTTTCCGGCCCTGGGCTTGGTCCAGCAGGGGAACTGTACCCCAGATCCTGTCCCCCTTCCTGCCCTCCCCCCTCCTTCTGCCTCTCAAGCTCCCCGAGTAGTGGCATCCCCCACTCCCCACAGTCTCCCGCCCACCACCCACCCCCGACTCTTGCAGGGATATGCCTGAGGACATCCAGCCCATCGCCAGCCTCCCTGGAGTGGCCAGGTAGGGAGCTGGGCTGGGGGAGCACAGGGCCAAGCTGGGCAGAGATCCACGGGCGGGGCAGTGCTTCAGGCCGGGGTTCAGTGAGAGGAACTGGGGGTTGGGGTCTTCCTCCCTTTGGATGTGGTCCCTCTGCTTCACTCCTGCAGACCCTTGGGTTTGCCCGGCAGTTCAGCACACTGCGATCTGGCTGGCTCTTTCTGGGGGTCTCAGTGCAGAGCATGAGGGTCCTCAGCCTGGTGCTGCGCTCCCCTGCAGGTATGGTGTGAACCGCCTGGAAGAGATGCTCCGGCCACTGGTGGAAGAGGGTCTGCGCTGCGTGCTCATCTTCGGGGTCCCCAGCCGAGTGCCCAAGGTGAGGGTTGAGTGGAGGCAGCAGAGGTGGGGAGGGGCCACACTGACCCTCCCGGGTGAACAGAGCGACCCGGGGCAGCCCCCCAGGTAGGGCTCGGAGATGCCTCAGAGGGCTGCGGCATGTGCCCGGCAGGCGGGAGGCCCCAGGCTCAAGCCCTGGCACCAGGTGTCACAGGTCGAGCCCCGTGGCCTAAGCAGCACTGCATCACCTGCTCGAGCACAGAACTGGGCGGCCCGGCGGGTCAGATAGCACCACAGGTGGCCCGCCACCCCAGCACTGCTTCGGAGGCCCCCCAAGGACAAAAGGGACAGCCCCAGGGGAGGGCCAGGGAGGCTGGGCCCGGCTGCTGTGCCCTCAGCCTTGGGCAGTGAGACAAGCAGAGGGGCGCCCGACACCCCGACACCCCTCTGTCCTTACCCTGCCCCAGGACGAGCGGGGCTCCGCGGCTGACTCCGAGGACTCCCCGGCCATTGAGGCCATCCGGCTGCTGCGCAAGACCTTCCCCAGCCTGCTGGTGGCCTGTGACGTCTGCCTGTGTCCCTACACCTCCCACGGGCACTGTGGTGAGCAGCCCTCCCGCGCCCCGCTGCCCCCGTCCTCCCCGCACCACCAGCTGGGGCCAGTGCCCCAAAAAGCCGCGCGTCCCAACGTGGGCCGTCTGTCCGGCAGGGCTCCTGAGCGAGAAGGGGGCCTTCCAGGCCGAGGAGAGCCGCCAGCGGCTGGCAGAGGTGGCGCTGGCCTATGCCAAGGCAGGTGAGTAGCTGCCAGCAGGGAGCACTCCTATGGGTCAGGCGAGGCTGGGAGGCCGGGAGGGGGCTGGGGGTGCTGAAGGCCCTGCTCCCCCCTCCTCCAGGATGCCACGTGGTGGCCCCGTCGGACATGATGGACGGACGCGTGGGAGCCATCAAGGAAGCGCTCATGGCCCATGGACTCGGCAACAGGGTAGGGGCAGGAGGCTCGGGGGAGGGAGGGCATGTGTCTGGAACCCCAGGCCGCAGAAACTGGAGGGGATGAATGATGGCCACAAGCTCTGGGGCGATCCAGCGCCGGGCCCTTGCCTTTCCGGTGGGGTCCTCCCGCTCCTGGCCACCACCAGGCCGGCCAACAGCCTCGCCCGCATTGTCTGCCCCCAGGTCTCCGTGATGAGCTACAGCGCCAAGTTTGCTTCCTGTTTCTACGGCCCCTTCCGGTGAGTGGGGGCCACCCCCGGCTGCGGGCGCTGCTCTTGGTGTCCCAACCCGGGGCACAAGCAAACGTAGCATAGGCCTGCAGCCCCGAGTCCCTCCGCCCCCTCCCCGAGCCCCTGAGCCCCGCCAGGGTGGCCCTGCTGGGCCCCAGCGTCGAACCATCAGGTCTGGCTGGCCAGGTGTGGCCAGGAGTAGCCCGGGACCCCCTGAGCACTTGGGAAGCCACCAATTAAATAAGTAAAAACACCCCTGACCTATTTGCGCAAACACACCCCATGTGCACACACCCCTCACACACGCCACACATACTTAACGTGTGTGCATGTGCACACACACACCAGTGCACGCACAAGCACACGCACCCACCTCCGCTTTCCAGGGACGCAGCTCAGTCCAGCCCGGCCTTCGGAGACCGTCGCTGTTACCAGCTGCCGCCTGGCGCCCGGGGCCTGGCCCTCCGCGCTGTGGTGAGTGCCTGTGCCTGACCCTGCCGCCCTCTCACCTTGTCTTTTGGGGAGGGGGACCCTCACTCACCCCATCATTGCCGCCCCCCCCGCCCCCCACAAATCCCCAGGACCGGGATGTGCGGGAGGGAGCCGACATGCTCATGGTGAAGCCGGGAATGCCCTACCTGGACATCGTGCGGGAGGTCAAGGACAAGGTGAGCAGAGCCTGGGGCAGGCGCAGGGGCGGGACCTTGGAAGCCACAAGCCCCTGGACAGGAACCCCACCTGCCCCCCAGGCTGTGGGCATCCTCGATAGCCCTGATGGGTTACTGTGGCCCCCCTGTGACATCAGAGGAGCAGCAGTGATGTCACAGGGGGGCCGCAGACCGGCCGGGAGCGCGCCCACCCCTTCCTGACATCCCGTGTGCCCACTGCCACTTCTCCGCAGCACCCGGAGCTTCCGCTGGCTGTATACCACGTGTCGGGGGAGTTTGCCATGCTGTGGCATGGAGCCCAGGCTGGGGCATTTGATCTCAAGGCCGCCGTCTTGGAGGCTATGACCGCATTCCGCAGAGCAGGTGAGCCTGGGGCCCTGGGACTCACGGGCGCTTGACCCAGAGAAGGAAAACGCAGCCTCTGGTTCCTGGTTGGCTTTGCAGTCCCAGCACTTTTGGGGCGTCTCGGTGTCCCCGGCTAGAAGCTGGGAGCGGGATATGCCGGGTGCACAGCCCGAGGCATCGTGCGCATCTGTCCCGAAACAGCTGGCCTTGTAAATAGAGCATGGACTCCAGGTTCAGAGCTGACAGCAGCCCCACCCCCGAACCCCGACCCTGGCTGATCCAGGGTCCAGAGAGAGCAGGCTTAGTTCCCCTCCCCCCCCCCCCCCCGCACATACTAGGAGGCACTGGGTCTGCCCCCTCCCTAATAATCTCCTTCCCTTCCCCCCCGCCCACCAGGGGCTGACATCATCATCACCTACTATACACCCCAGCTGCTGCAGTGGCTGAAGGAGTGAGTGACGGGGAGCGAGCCTGCCCCAGGAGCCAGGGCCTTCCCGTGCAGGCGTGAAAACCAAAGGGAACGCTGCTTTTAGGACTGCCCTCCAGCCTGCGCCCTGCTCCCATGCTGCCAGGGGCCCAGTTCCGGGTGCCTCTGCAACCTGCCACAGCCTGACCACTCACGGCCACCTCCTCACGAACTCTCTCATGCTGTCCAGCCCAGCCTTGGCCCGGGCTTGTGTCTCTGGTGTGGCTGACTGCAGCTTGCAGAGAGGCAGCGAGCCAGGGCCGGGGGCGGGCTGGGTGGGGCTGGGAGAGGGTGCCTGGAGAGAAGGGAAGGAGAGCCGTCAGCCACTGCATCTCGGATCCCACCAGGAAGCCTCAGCCCCCGTCCTGCAGCAGAGCCGGGTGCTAGGATGAACATCTGCTTCAGCATTGAGATTGGCGGCCAGTCCACGGAAGACGATGCCCCCCTCCTTGTCCCCATGAGTGCCCAGCTGCCCAAGACCTCATGCTTGCTCCACTCTGAGCCATAAACCCAAAGAACTGCTCTTTGCTGAGCAGAAACATGACCTGAGGAACGGCATTCAGGAGCCGAAAGAGTTCCTGACTGTCGGGACTAGTGCACCAAAAAGGCTTTTTCGTGAAGAGAAATGTTGGGGGAACACCTGCTGCGTGCACAGGCATGGAGCATATTCCCAGGAATGTAGCAACCGTGACAGACCTCCATTCATTTGTCTCTCTGCGTGTGTATGCATGCGTGCGTGTGTGTGTGTATGTGTGTGTGTGTGTGTGTTTGGGGAGGGGCGAGGGGAGGTGTTAATGGACACCAATAAAGCAGTTACAGATTATCTCTGTGCCTGGCAGGATGGGGTGGCGTGGGTGAGGTGGGGATCGTGAGTGGCTGGTGGTGAAGTGTGGGTCTGCAGTGGGGGGGGCACTCAGCAGGGCTTCTGGGAGCAGGTGAGGGAGAGGACGGTGGACAACAGGACAGAAAGCTGGAAGGGGGAGTCCTGCACTTTTTTTCTTCTCCTTGTAGGGGACCCCAGGGGGGTCAGGAGCAGCTGGGCATATGCATGGCACAGGGGGTCAAGATCAGCACCACAATCCCTGCCCTGGGCACTTCTAAGTCACTGAGCCAGCTTCTGGGCCCTTTCGCACCAGGGACCTCTCATAAGAGCAAGCAGGGCCTCAGGATTGCCCCGGTGTTGCCAACAGGTGCTGTAAGGCCCAAGCCACCCTGCAGGCCTTACTAACAAAGGATCCCAGCCGTGGGACAGTCTAGCAGCCTCCGGCATGGGCTGAAACTCTCACCTCGTGCTGCCCAGGCCAACTTAGAAGCCTGTGAGCCCCATCTTGGATCTCAACCAGACCCGGGGCTCCTACGTGCCAAGCATGGCCTCCAACCCTTTGAGCTATCTTCCCTGACCCCTTTTGAAGAATTTTCACCCAAAGCTGTGAGCTGTCACTTTCCCATCTGAACATGGGAAGTGTGGAGAAGGACCCAGAGGGGAAGAGCCCCTGGGGAGGTGACTGAGGGGTGTCAGGCATTGGCCATGGCCTGGAGCAGGAAGCAGCCGTGTTCAGGACATATCGAGGAAACAGAATTAGCATATTATGCCAACACTTTAGACCTAATGGGGCCCAAGGCAGAGGGAAACAAGGCTACCTTTTTTTTTTTAATTGAATTACCCTGAGCAGCCCTTACAAAACTTTCATGTTTGAGTTACAGTTACACAATGATCGAACACCCATCCCTCCACCAGTGCACATTCTCCACCACCAATGTCCCCAGTATACACCCCCCCCCTTTCCAACCCTCCCCCTGCCTCTGGCAGACAATTTCCCTCTCTACTTTTGGGCACTATGATTTGCAATATAGATACTGAGAGGCTATCACGTTCGGTCCTTCATCTACTTTCAGTACACATCTCCCATCCCGAACGATCCCTCCAACCATCGTTGACTCAGTGATCCCTTCTCTATCCCTGCTGCCTTCTCCCCCAGCTCATGAGGCAGGCTTCCAACTATGGGGCCATATTCCTGACCCTTGTGTCTACTGTCCTTGGGTATCAGTTTCATGTTATTTTATATTCCACAAATGAGTACAGTCATTCTATCTATGTCTGTCCCTCTCTGACTCATTTCACTTAGCATGATACTCTCCATGAACAAGGCTGCCTTTGAAAGTGGCCTCTGGAACTAGCATGACCTGGAGTTGCCTGCCAGGGAAGTTCAATCAAGGCAGGGCAGGCTGTGGGCCCATCTGCAGAACCACGGATTCCAGCTCAAGGACCAACGCAGACGCAGACCTTAAGAATTCAGGCCGGGGGAATTAATGGCCTGATGGGTCTGATGGACCAGGGTACAGGCTTTGCATGCAGGTGCCCCTGTTGTGATCTGGGGCACCTGCATGGCCCCTGAGTGCAGAGCCAGAAGGAACCCTGAACACCTGCTTGCTACCCCAAATAAAGACAGTAAAGACAGTACAACCCATTTAATTGTATTACTATGGAGGCAGGGGGAGCGGGGAGGATTGAACCATACCCAGCAGTGCTAAGGGGCTACTCCTGGCTCTGAAGTGTTCCTGGGATTGTGTGTATGTGGCACCTGAGATTGAACCAGGTCGGCCTCGTGCAAGTTTAAGCCCTGTACTTTCTTTCTGGCTCAATATAACCCATTTTGATGCAAGCACCTTAGCCACTGAGCCACCCCTTGGCCCCAGTACAACCCCTTTTAATCTTTATAAATGCCTGCCTTCTGCCATCCCACCTGTGCCTAACTCACCTTGAGAACGGAGCCCATTCTGTCCCCAGTCATGTGGCCAGAGCCTCCCCCACCCAAGGGCAGGGGCAAGGACAGAGTAACGGGCGGGCGGGGGAGATGGCTCCAAGGGCTGGAGGCCCAGCTCCTGTCCCAGGCACTGGATGGTCCTGAGCACTAACCCAGCAGGAGCCCCCAGGCACCATTGTGTGGCTTAAAGCCAAAAAATAACAATGGAGCAGAATGAGGAGGAGTGTCACCAGGGAAAGCTTGGAAGAGCTTCCAAGTGGAAGGGGAATCCTCAGCTCCACTCCCTGAACAGATCTGAACCCACTGAGTCCAACTCTAAGGTTTCTGGGGCCTTAGTACAGTGGGTGGGAAGCTTGCTGACCCGGGTTCAATCCCCAGCATCCCGTATGGTCCCCTGAGCACTGCCAGCAGTGATTCCTGAGTTATGGAGCCAGGAGTATTGCCAGGCTCAAGAAGTAAGGAAACTCTAAGGCTTCTGCCCTTAACCATCAGACCAGGCCCCCTGCTAACACACAGGAAATTGGGGAGCGATAGCACAGAGGGTAGGGCGTTTGCCTTGCGCGCGGCCGACCCAGCCGATCCGGGTTCGATTCCTCCACCCCTCTCGGAGAGCCTGGCAAGCTACCAAGAGTATCTCGCCTGCACGGCAAAGCCTGGCAAGCTCCCCGTGACATATTCAATATGCCAAACACAGTAACAAGTCTCACAATGGAGATGTTACTGGGCCCACTCCAGCAAATCGATGAACAACGGGAGGACAGTGCTACAGACAGTGCTACTTTAGTTCAAGTAAAAACCAGAGTATGTTACCACAATATAGCCTTCAGACTGTTTTAGGCGCTGGGGAAATGGCCCAAAGGGTAATGAGCATCTTTTACATACAGAAACCCTGGGTTTACTCCCTGTCACCAAAGGTTCTGCCCATCCAGCACTGTACGGAGGAACTCCCAAGCACGAATTTAGGAATAGCCGCCAAGCACCACTGAGTGTGTGTACAAAACAAAACCGAAGAATGTTAGAGATAAACTGCCAATTGTGGAGCATGTGGAGCAGCTGGAATTCAGCAAGACTCAGCAAGTACAGCCTCACGAGAAAACTGGATGAGGGGAAGGTGAGGGAAGGCCCAGATTGTACAGAGGATGACGTGCTTGCCTTGCAGACACCCGACTTGGGTTCAATCTCCAGCACCCCATACAGATCACCAGGAGAGATCCCTGGGTGCAGAGCTAGGAGTCAACCCTGAGCACTGCCATGTATGGTCCCCAAAACAAAAATCAAGTGAATTCCCCCAGAAAATTGGAGGTCAAGGAAATAGCTCCACAGGCATGCAGGGGCCCCGGGTCTGATCCCAGCACCAGAGCACCACTGGGAGTGACTCCCGAGCACTGACCTGGAGATCACTCCAAAGCACCACCCAGTCTGGGCCCCCAATTAAAAAAAAAAAAACTGGTCCCACCTACTAAAGCTAAACGTACACCTATGACCTAGTGACTCTGCATCTCAGTATTACCCAAAGAAAATGTGCACACGTGGTCACCAAAAGACATTCCAGAATGTTCATATTATTGGAATAGCAAAATGAAGTAAAACCAAAAACTCAGTTGATTTTTATGCAAACAAGTATGAGCCAGGGGCTGAAGGATGAATACAGGGGCTAAGGCGCTTGCCTTGTATGCAGCTGACCCTAGATCCATCCCTGGTGTTGTAAGTTTGGTCCCATGAACACGTCCTTGAGCAATGCCAAGTGTAGACCCTCCAAAAGGAAAAAAAGCAAATATTCAGGAATCAGATCCCATACAAGGAGGAAAGAGATGCTCTGAGAAGCTGCCATCCTACATGGAAGATTTTATAGACTGGAAGGAAGTGAAAGAGGAAAGAAGGAATGATTTCAGGCTGAGTTATCTTCAGCCAGTGTTCTGTGAGGGGCAGATAGGGGCTGTCAGTTGAATTATTTCTCTTGGAGGGGTGGTTCGAGCCACCTCTTCTCATTGCTCAAAACCATGTGAGGTGTTGGAGATCTAACCTAGGTCAGTCACATGCATGGTTTATCTTTTAGTGCTGACCAAGAAATTTCAGGTTTGCTGCAGACCTCAGGTATGTTCCCAAGGGATGTTGCAACTTCAGTCTCTTTATGGATTAAGTCTTGGTTTGCTGACACAACCCTAGCTCAAATGATTCCATTTTGGGCCTGCTGTCACTCTTTTTTCGAAATAGCAACATTTTGCAATCTTTGTTGTACTCAAAAAGGGAGATAACCCAAAGCCCATCAGCAGTAAAACGATAAATACTATATAATGGAACATTCCAGGTATGAGAATGAATGACTTGCAACTGCACAGAGCAACAGAGGTGTGTCCTACAAATAACATTCTCAGCAAAAGCAGAATGACAAAGAGGCCTGCTTTCTTACTCCATTAGTATCCAGTTAAAGTAAGATTAGAAGTGCAATTAGAAGATTAAAGTGCAATTAGAAGTTAGGATGGTGGTTACCATTTGGAGAAGTAAGCAATTGGAAGGTGACAGGGACTCCACAGTTCTGAAAATGTCTTTTTCCACAGCGGGTAGGGCATTTGCCTTGCACACAGCCAACGTGGCCGACCCGAGTTCGGTTCCTCCGCCCCTCTCGGAGAGCCCGGCAAGCTACCGAGAGTATCTCGCCCGCACGGCAGAGCCTGGCAAGCTCCCCACGACGTATTCGATATGCCAGACACAGTAACAACACAGTCTCCAATGGAGACGTTACTGGGCCCGCTCAAGCAAATCGATGAACAACGGAAGGACAGTGTTTGTTTTGTTTGTTTGTGTTTTACTTTGTGTTTTGGTCCACACCTGGCAGTGTTCAGGGTTATTCAGTGCTCAGGGTTACTTCTGGCTCTGCTCATGGATGACTCCTGATGGTGCTTGGGGGACCACATGCTGTGTTGGGACTCAAACCCAGGTTGGCCGTAGGCAAGGGAAAGTTCCTTAACCCCTGCACTATCTCTCTGGCCCCTGGAAATGTTCTTTTTCTTGGGCTGGGTGCTGGGTTGTATGGGTAAGTTCACTGTGAAAATGCAAAGATTTACATTTCTTCATTTTGTTATACTTCTCCCTATGTAGGATATCATCTAAAAGTTAACAAAAAATATAAACAAATGAAACAGTCTTGTAAATCATGAAAAGAAGAAAGAAGGGAGGGAGGGAATGAGTAAGGCAGGAGGGAAACTAAAAATCTGAAAGAGATATGTAATTGGTGGGTTTACTATACTTTTCATATGAGAATGTCAAGGTAAAAACCTTTCTGTAAGAAATTTGATTTCTTGGGGCCAGAGAAATAGGACAGTAGATAAAGTGCTTGCCTTGCAGACAGCTGAACCAGGTTCAATCCCTGGCACAACATTTGCTCCCTGAAGCCCTGCCAGGAGTGATCCCCGAGCACAGAGCCAGGAATAAGAGTAAGCTCTGAGTACCACCAAGTTGAACTCAAAAGAAGAAATAATTAATTTTTAAAAATATTTTTAAGAAACCGGAGCGATAGTATAGCAGGTAGGGCATTTTCCTTGCACGCAGTTGACCCGGGTTCAATCCCCAGCATCCCATATGGTCCCCTGAGCATCGCCAGGAATAATTCCTGAGTGCAGAGCCAGGAGGAACCCTTGAGCATCACTGGGTGTGACAACCCCACAAAAAAAAAGCAAAAATATATATATATATATATATATTTTAATTTTGTTTAATTTAATTTCTTGGCTAGGGATAGAGCTCAGTGCTAGAGCCTATGTTTTCTATGTGTGAGGCCCTGGCTCCAATCCCCAGTACCCAAAAGCTGAAAGGAGAACTGGAGAAATAACATAGCAGGGAAGTGCTTTCCTTGCGCACAGCCAACCGGAATTCTAGCCCCAACACCATCTATGGTCCCAGGAAATCTTTCAGCACAGAGCCAGGAAAAAGAGTAAGCCCTGAGCACGGCCAGGTGTGACCCAAAGACCAAAATAAAAAATAAAAGGAGAAAGGAGAAAGGGGGGGAAAAAGGAGGGAAGGGAAAAGAAGGGAAGGGAATTTGTTTTCTAAAAAAAATTCCTAGGCCAGTGTGCAGTATAGTGACATGGCTGTTAACTCCACGAGTAATGTACTGTAGACCAAAGCTCACACAGGAGAGCTCTGTCTTGTGACTGACAGAGAAAACTATTCATTAAACATACGTGCTGGCAAATCCAAAGGAAGCTTGTTTCAGAACAGCCGGAGCCTTTCACTAGCTCTCCTGTGATCAGAAAGACTCCTCTTTTTCTCTCTGCTGTAAAAGGCACTTGGAGTAAGGGGAAATTTTACTTATGTGGGCCTTACCTATATTCCATGTAAACTTTAAAATATATCGACACTGGGGTTGGAGCTGTAGCACAGCGGGTAGGGTGTTTGCCTTGCATGTGGCCAACCTGGGTTCGATTCCCAGCATCCCATACAGTTCCCTGAGCACTGCCAGGAGTAATTACTGAGTGCAGAGCCAGTAATAACCCCTGTGCATCACTGGGTGTAACCCAAAAAAAAGAAAAATAAAATAAAATATATTAACACAGAATTACTTTTAAAAAGTGTTATTAGTGATAGGTGAGGCACAATTATTAACATAACGAGATCCAAGTATAAAATAAAATTTAGGGGCTGGAGCAATAGCACACCAGGTAGGGCATTTGCCTTGCACGGGGCCGACCCGGTTTCGATTCCCAGCATCCCATATGGTCCCCTGAGCACCACCAGGGGTAATTCCTGAGTTCAGAACCAGGAGTAACCCCTGTGCATCTCTGGGTGTGACCCAAAAAAGCAAAAATAAATAAATAAAATTTAATTTAGATTTTACACTTTAGATTCCAGAAGTGAAATTAGAATTTACACTTTAGATTCCAGAAGTGAAAACATATATATATGTAAATGAGAATAAGCATTTTTTAAATGTTGTATTAAATGGTTTTAAGTTCTTACTTATGTAGGTCAGAATCATATAGTACTCACTAATTGGTCCTTACTGATATATTTTCTGATCATTCTATTTGCCAGTTCTTAAAGCTTTGTTGGAATAAGCAACATAAAGTAAATGTTATGTGCCAAAGGGGTCAGGTTGGGATTGGGAGGGACAGTGGGGATACTGGTAGAGGGAAGGTCACACTGGTGGTGTTGGAACACTAAATGCTTGAAACAACTGCGTAATGAACAACTTTGCAAGTCACGGTGTTTTTAATAAAAATCAATTAAAAAGAAAAGGTACTTTTTTAGTCTCAAAGGAGAAAGGCAGAACCCAGAGGACACAGAGTTACATCAAGGTCACACTCCCGGGGCCACATTCACATATTAGAGTGGGCATGCCGGCTTGGGACAAATGACTCAGTCAGGTCACCTGAAATAAAGCCTCTAGTTCTTCAATGTTCTCATCTGCAAAGGAGCATCTTTAACTTCTCAAAGAGCTTTTTCACGTGCTCTCATTGGGTTCCAGTGCAATCAAGGATCACAGTCAGATGAGCAAAAAATAAGAATCTCTGAAACTCACCTTAAAGCTGAACCCACCAGGTGGCTCAGTGGTGAAAAGCATGAGGCCATAATTTTGATCCCTAGTACCGCATAGCCAGATCTGTGAAACAAAAATGTGAGACACCCCACCCCCACCCCCAGGAATACCACAACCGTTCATGTGTGACTTCTGGTCATTGCAACAACGTCCATTAAAAGAATGAAATAGGAGGGGAAAGGGGAGCAAGTTTGGACTTCAGTCCAGTATTTTGCATATTGAGGACAGAGGCTCCCAGAGAAACAAATCTAATGGAGGGTTCAGAGAGGACCAGGGTTAGGATGGGAGCAGAAGCAACGGGGTAGGGTTTTAGGTAGGCCACCCTGAAAAATGAACAGTCTCGAACATCCTCAGCTTCTGTGAAATGTAGATGGGCCCCTGGCCACCCAAACATCCTAGACACTTCCACTTTTGGGACTCAGAGACAGCCTTGTTAATCAGTCTCTGAGGTCAGGCTCTCCCCTACATGCCTGCCCAGTTTGTGACTCTCCACTTGGTACTTCTGCCCAGCTCTGAGTTCGGTAAGCATGAGAAGCTTCTAAATATATAGTGAGGGGCTGGAGCAATAGCACAGCGGGTAGGGCGTTATTTTGCCTTGCACGTGGCCGACCCGGGTTCAATTCCCAGCATCCCATATGATCCCCTGAGCACCGCCAGGAGTAATTCCTGAGTGCAGAGCCAGAAGTAACCTGTGCATTGCCAGGTGTGACCCAAAAAGCAGTAGATAGATAGATAGATAGATAGTGAACATGCCAGCCTTGAAATTTCTTCCAGAGATGAAATTTTGCCCTTCTTTTTCTTTTTAAAAGAGGGGTAGAAGAAAGGAGGAGAAAAATATATGCATATTTGTGTGCTCACAGAAAAAGATGAGAATATAAGTCGTTGCCCCCAGCACCTAGCCTGGGGGAGCAACCAGGGTGGGGCTGCCTGCTTTCCCCATTCCACCTCCCAAATCCCCATAACCATTGATTACCTTGGCTCAGTAAGTAGGTTGCCTCTCCTCTAGCTCTGCACTGCATTCCTCACACAGAGTATTTGTCCCTTAATCTTCACCTGGCTGCCATTCAGAATTTGCTCCTCCCTAATCTTTTCATCCAAAGAGGCTTGCTGTCACTTTTCCTGAAACCATTTGCCTTTACTGCCTCCACAGCCCTTATTACCACTTGAACTGTGTTTTATTTACTTGATTTTGCCCTTCGTGTTTGATGAAGGCAGGACCCGGTAAATGAGGTTGGCATTATCATTCTTATTGTACACTTTGCATTTTTCAGCGTTTTTGAGAAGATCATGATTTTTTTATTATTCACCAGAAGGAAATTAGAAAGCAGCTAGGTTATTGCAGATGACCCTACCCTCAATAAAATGATGGGATCACACACGTTTGGTAGGAAAAGTAACGGATCAGAGATGCAGACCAGAGAGGTTCGGCGCCACGCCCCAGACCACAACATACTCTCCCGGACCGCAATCCTGCTTCTCCCAAGCCGACCTGGGCTCCTCTTGGGACGTCTGGATCCAAGACAGGGAGAGGGGTACAGGAAAGGCAGGGAGAGAGCAGAGAGTGCAAAACGCAGAGACTGAGGGTCACGGGTGGGAGCCAGGGCAAGTGGGGAGGACCTGCAGGAGGAGCGTGGAGCGGCAAGGCCGGGGGGAGGGGCGGGAGCGCGGACACGCGGATCTGAAGGTGCGGGCTCCCAGTCCGGCGGGAGGTGACGGAAGGGGCGCGGGGGAGGGCGCAGAGGGGCGCGGGGAGGCGGGGGGAAGAGGGCGCGGGGTGGAGCAGCGGCGGGGTCCTGGGAAACGCGAGCGAGGCGCCGGGGGACGGGAGGGCGGGTCTTAGGAGAGGGGCGTGTCCTAGGAAGTCGGGGGCGGGTCTTCGGGGCGAGAGGCGGGGTTTCAGGACAAGGGGCGTGTCCTAGGGGCGGAGCTGGGAGAATCTCGCGGGAAGGCGAGAGGCGGGGTCTCGAGGGCTGGGGCGGGACCTCGAGGACGGTGGACGGGATCTAGAGGGCGAGGGGCGTGCCTTCGGGGGCGGCGGTCTCGGCTAGAGGATGAGGGGCGGGGCCTCGAGGACGCGGGGAGGAGTCTCGAGGGCGAGGGGCGTGTCTTCGAGGGAAGAGGCCTCGGCTCGAGGGCGAGGGGCGGGGCCTCGAGGACGCGGGGAGGAGTCTCGAGGGCGAGGGGCGTGTCTTCGAGGGAAGAGGCCTCGGCTCGAGGGCTAGGGGCGGGCCTCGAGGGCGAGGGGCGGGGCCTCGAGGACGTGGGGCGGAGTCTCGAGGGCAAGGGGCGTGTCTTCGAGGGAAGAGGCCTCGGCTCGAGGGCGAGGGGCGGGCCTCGAGGGCGAGGGGCGGAGCCGCAGGCGAGGGGGCGGGCCTTGGGGAACTGGCTCTCCGGGCCCGGGGACGCGGCGCGGGTCTCGGCGGCGGCTGAGCGTCCGCGCGCCTTCTGGAGCCGGCCTGTCGCTGCGGCGGCTTCCTGCGCGATCGTGAGCGGCCGCCCTCCCCAGCAGGTGGGTTCCGGGCCTGGGGGGCCGTGGCCGAGCCGCCGGGAGGTGACTTGGGAGTCCCGGAGTCCCTAGCACCTTCCCCGCCGCTGGCCACGCCGCCCAGCGTGAGCGTCGCCCTTACCGCGTCATCTGCTGGACTCCGCGGGCAGCGGGCCCTGGGCCGGGCAGCGAGGGCCAGCCGGCCAGCCGGGCTGCCGGGCCAGACGTGTGGACAAGGAAGGGGCGCGGCGCCGGCAGCGTTCGTTCTGGCTCGGCGGGGCTAGTGTGCCGCGGTCGCGGGCTTTGGGGATGGGTCTCCCAGGGCCCCTCCGGGACTCGGATGATCAGTCCCTTGCCACGCTTCGGACGAGGCTTGTCCCCAGTCTCCAGCCACGCCCCTCCCTCGGTCCCAGCTGCAGTTGGAGCTCCAGCTTCCCCGTTTGTGCTGGGTCGCCTGGTTAGGCTCCTGGAAGCCCATCTCGGAGGAGAGCAGCAGCGGCGGCCTCGGGGGCAGCGCAGGGGTCGTGGGGCTGGCGCGCGCGCTTTCTGTGCCTCCCACCCGGACTGGTGCTCCTGTTCGGCAAAGACGGGCCGTGGTCAGAGAGCCCTGGAGACAGGGGCTCTGTGCTCTTCTCACTTGCCTGTTGTCCTGCACGTTTCAGTTCCCTGATGTCAGATTATAAAGATATACATATATATATGAACATATAGACAGCACTGGGGCTGGAGCGATAGCACAGCGGGTAGGGCGTTTGCCTTGCACGCGGCCGACCCGGGTTCGATTCCCAGCATCCCACATGGTCCCCTGAGCACCGCCAGGGGTAACTCCTGAGTGCAGAGCCAGGAGTGACCCCTGTGCATTGCCAGGTGTGACCCAAAAAGCAAAACAAAACATATAAACAACACTGTTCTCCCGTTGTTCATCGATTTTGCTCGAGGGGCCCAGTAACATCTCCATTTCGAAACTTGTTACTGTGTTTTTGCATATTGAGTACTTCACGGGTAGCTTGTCAGACTTTTCCTTGCAGATGAGATAGATACTCTCGGCAGCTTGCCAGGCTCTCTGAGAGGGGCGGAGGAATCGAACCCGGCTTCGCCGGGCTGGCTGCGCTCAAAGCAAATGCCCTACCGCTGTGCTATCGCTCCAGCCCATATATAATATATAATACTATTTATATATTATATATAATATAATGGGCTGGAGCGATAGCATAGCGGGTAGGACGTTTGCCTTGCATGCAGCTGATGTGGCCGACCCGAGTTCGATTCCTTTGCCCCTCTCGGAGAGCCTGACAAGCTACTGAGAGTATCTCGCCCACATGGCAAAGCCTGGCAAGCTCCCCGTGACATATTCGATATGCCAAACACAGTAACAAGTCTCACAATGTTACTGGTCCCGCTCGAGCAAATCTACGAACAACGGGAGGACAGTGACAGTGACAGTATAATATAATATATACATACACACATATACATATATATGCATATATATATATACACATATATCTAATCTAGGGGCCCGAGCGATAGTACAGCAGATAAGGTGTTTGCATCCAGATTAGATTTCTAACCCCATATGGTCCCCCAAGCACTGCCAGGAGTGATCCCTGAGTCCAGGGCCAGGAGTAAGCCCTGAGCACAGTCACGTATGGCCATAAGCAAAACAAACAAAAAAATACCATAAAAGTTTGATCAGTAGAGGCACTGGCCAGACAGTCTGGAAGGTTGAGTTCTAGCCCTGGCCCTGCTGCTCAGTCACCTGTGACCACAGTCAAGTATATGCCTGCTCCCTCTCTCTGTTTTCTTTGCCCTAATAGACAGTTAGTCAGAAGGTCTGCACTGACCCTTGTGTCTTTGGCCTTGCTAGGAGAAATAGCAACCATAGTCATTGTTTCTTCACCTGCAAGGCCCTGCCAGGTCTGGCATTCCAGGTACGTAAAGCATCAGGTAAGGATCTCGGTGTTTCAGGACCTTTGCATATGCTGCTTCCGGTGCCAGGAGCACTTCACATCTGTTGTCCTGCCTGGTCATTCTTCAGACCTCCCCCTCCTCCCTTCAGACTTCTCTTACTTTGGAAGTTCCAGTGGAGACTGGATCCCAGGACATCCATTGTCCTGAGACATGCTGTCTTTCTTACACTGAAGTATTAGCGGTGTTCTTTGCGACCTGTGCCCCTCCTTCCCTGATTGCTAATGCCTGCCCCTGCTTTCACACAGGCTGGAAATCTCATCTCATCCCCAACGTCGACTTGTAATAGGGACTTTGGAGTTTGTCGTGGAGGGAGACGCAGGATTCAGAGCGAGGCTTCTGGCTCCCACACAGGGAGCTGGCAGCTGCACAGGGCACCTTTGGAGTTTGACGCCAAGGCCTGACCTTCTCCCCACGCCCCACTGTGCCTCTCGTTCCAGGCTCTCAGACCGTGCAGAGATTTCCCCGCGGCGGGCATAGTGGACCCATAAGGCCAGCAAGGGGAGGCGTTCCCACCGGGGCTCTTGCCTTGCTCGCCTTCTCCCGAGGTGGTCGTGGGGCAGACGTGACCTCCAAGCCCTGCAGACCTCCATGGCGCACAGGCTCCGGATCCAACTGCTGACCTGGGATGTGAAGGACACGCTGCTCAGGCTCCGCCGGCCGGTGGGGGAGGAGTATGCCAGCATGGCCCGGAGCCACGGGCTGGAAGTGGAGGCCACAGCCCTGGGCCCCGCCTTCCGGCAGGCTTACAAGGCTCAGAGCCTCCGCTTCCCCAACTACGGCCTGAGCCAGGGCCTCAGCTCCCGCCGCTGGTGGCTGGATGTGGTCCTGCAGACCTTCCACCTGGCAGGGGTCAGGGATGCCCAGGTGGTGACCCCCATCGCGGAGCAGCTGTACACGGACTTCAGCACCCCTGGCACCTGGCAGTTGTTGGAGGGTGCCGAGGCCACGCTGAAGGGGTGCCGCGAGCGGGGGATGAGGCTGGGGGTGATCTCCAACTTTGACCGGCGACTCGAGGACATCCTGGTGGGGCTGGGCCTGCAGGAACACTTCGATTTTGTGCTGACCTCCGAGGCTGCCGGCTGTCCAAAGCCGGACCCCCGCATTTTCCATGAGGCCTTGCGGCTGGCTCAGGTGGACGCAGCCGTGGCAGCTCATATTGGGGACAATTACCGCTGTGATTACCAGGGCCCACGGGCAGTCGGCATGCATAGCTTCCTCGTGGTTGGCTCTGGGCCCGTGGACCCCCTGGTCAAGGCTTCTGTGCCCCAAGAACACACCCTGCCTTCCTTACCCCTCCTCTTGCCTGCCCTTGACCACCTGGAGGCCTCCCTCCCCAGGATTTGAGACCTGGGAGGGAAGCAGCTGCACCCAACAGACGTGGAAGACAAGGGCCCCCTTATTTGCTGATTGTGGCCTCTGCCCTTCTTCCTAGCAGTCTCTGCGGCGTCTTCTGAATATAAAGCAGTGAGTGTGGGGCCTGCCACCCTGCCCCCGCAAATCAGCCCCTGGACTCTGAGATGTTCATGCCTTCCACCTGGGCTCCACCCGGGCTGCCCCTCACCCACAAGATGCAGCCGGGGCTCAGCTAGCGTCCCGAGTGGGCACTTTCAAAGTTTGTTTTAGCTGCGGGAGCGGAAGCACATAAGTAAACCTTCACACGCAGCAGAGGGAAAACACGAGCTTCAAGCCCTGGAGCCTGGAAAGTCAGGGTGCAGCGCTGAGCTGGAGAGGGTCTGCGAGGCCCACAAAGGCAGGAGAAATTGAACCTGGCCTGTCTGTTAGGGACTGTGCTGGAAAGCCTTAAAAGTGGGGGGTAGGAGGTGTGAGGAGAGATCGTTTAGGGCTAGGCAGGTGCACCACTGACCCCTGAGCCAGGGGTAACCCCCCCCGGCATGGAGCCCAAAGTAGCCCCCAAATAAAGAAATTAGGGGGTAAGTAGCCTTCCCAAGGCCCCAGTTCATCCTGAGAGAACTAGGGTCCAACTGAGACCCTCTTCATCTAAAGCCCTTTGACCACCCCTGGGATGGCCAGCACCGAGTCTCCTGGTCATCGCTGGGAGCCCACCCAGGGCTGGGCAGAACAGGAAGGTGTGCTTACAGGCACTCTCGGGTAGCATGGGCTAGGAGAGTCCAGGGAACGGAGATCAGGGTGGCAGAGGGGCTGCGGGAGGAGTCACCGGAAATGGAGGAGGTTGAGCTTTTAAATTCCACCTTCTTGGCCTGCCGGAGATAATACTGGACTTACTCACTGTATGGCCAATGTGGTTGGGTCCCTGACCACCTGGATCCGAAGTCTTCCGGGCACCACCAAGAGTGGCTCCCAAGCGGAACTAGGAGCAGCCCCCCGCCCCCCAAACACTGTTGGGTATTTGCCTGGTGCTGGGCAAGGGACAGGGCAGGTGAGAAAACAGATGGGCACATCCGGTTTACAATACGGTACCAGCGTGTCGGGTAGACCCTGGAGCTGGCATTTAGTTGGGCAGATAAGGGGAAGAAGACTCACTAGACAAAAGGCAACCAGGAAGTGTGGCATCAGGCCCCGGGGTGCCAATAGAACACTGGGCTCTAGCTTTGGTGTGTGGTCAAAGGCTACATCCAGGTAAAGGCTGAGAAGCTCCTTTCTGACTCAGCCAAGCCTCTTTTGGGCATGCCTACCTCGTGCTTGATGCCAAGGCCAGGTGAAGACGTGAGTTCCATGGATGTGGGTCATGAGCCATGGGCATGGGCTTGGCTTAAGGACCTTGGAAATCAACTCAACCCCAATCACTTGCCAGTGGTCTCCATGCTGGATTCATCCTTCCTGGTGTTTCAAGTACTGGGCAAACTTCAGAGTGGGCAGAGGTCGGGACGGAACTCAGCAGTGGGCACTTGTCTCAACTGTGTGAGGCCCTGGGTTCGGTTCCCCCTCAACCCTGCCCCCATCATTGCAAAAATAAATAAAGTGGGGACGGCTCCAGCCTCCATCTTTGGGCCCAGGAGCCCGCGGTGGCCAGTGCCAAATGCTGCCCGAGGGCACGGGGTGGCACCTGCTATTCTGTGTGACCTTCCCAAGAGGAGGGCGGGTGACCGTCAGTCCCAGGACACAGAGCCCTGTCCCCAGGCTCTTGTGGCTCCAGATGCTTAACTGCCACCCCACTGATTTCTGGGCATGTGGGTGCGGGAGGGACGATGGCAGCTGGCTGGCAAACGTGTTGTCTGAGCTCCAAGCTGGCACTGGAGGTGGCAGGCAGGCCAGCACGCAGAACACACCGGTCCCGACAAAGAACTTGGCGCTGATGTCAATTTGTTCATTCTTCCAAACCCTTTAATCACGTACATGTTCCCTAAGGCTGGTTCTCCTCTTCCCCCTGCTCTGTCTGGCTGGCAGCCAGTGCCCCAGGTCTCCCCTTTCTGCCTAAGACAGTCACCTGGGGGCTTCATCCGCAGCAGTGTGTGTGGGGGGGCTTTATCCCTGGTCCCACCATGGGCTAGAGTGCTAGCTGGCAGAGCAGCTGCACCAAACCAGGCTCCCCTGGGACTTGTGCAGGCCTGGGCAGGGTCGGCACGAGAACCTGGACCCACCAGGCCCCCCAGGCCAGCCTGGCAGGACTTCTAACGTCTCTTCTAAAGAAAGTGTCCTTTTGTCCTTATGTTATAGAAAACGAGTGTTTCTCTGCGTGCCCCTTTGTGAAAAGACCGGGGAAGCACGGCATTGGGGGCTGAGTCTACCCCACTGGGCCTTTGGCCCAGGAAGTGCTCCCCGACCGCTGGCCGCTGGTCACTGGGACAAGAAAATGCTGCTCCCCGGCCGCCACACACACCCAGCCTGTCCACCCACTGTCTGTTACCAAATATATCTGTTGCACGCTCGCTGCACACCAGCCCCATGCTGGAAGCTGGGGACCCCAGGGTGGGCAAGCCAGGCCCCCAGAGGAGCAGACACGTGAAGACTCTGGGGGACAGACCTAGGGAGTAGCCGGCGGCCCGGAACGCCCAGCCCGGATGCGAAACCGTCCCCGCCCAGCACCTACCCCCACCAAAACCACCACCAAGAATGCCCGGGGCATCCTGGCTGCAGCCAAAGGCGCCGGGTGGAAGTGCCCACGGGAGGGCGGCGGCGGGGCGGGCGGGCTCAGCGGGCGATGGAGATGGCCTGGTCAGCCACCGCGAAGACCGGGAAGAGCGGCCCCGGGAAGGCGGCGCGGTGGGCGTGCAGCAGCGCGCCCGAGGCCGCCTCGTAGAAGAGCAGCTCCTGCGCCTGCAGGTCCAGCAGCACCCCGAGCCGGGCCGGGGGGCGCAGCAGCCCCAGGGGCTCGTGCTGGCCGCCGTGCGAGAAGCGGAACTCCTGGCCGTAGCGGGAGAAGACCCAGGAGAAGGCGTTGTGGCCCAGCCGCGCGTCGCTGCCCGGGCCCTTGCGCGGCAGCTGGCCCAGGGCCACGCCCACCTTGTAGGCGCAGCTGTCCCGCACGTCCACCGTCCAGGCGTGCAGGCCGGCCTGGAAGGCGGTGGCCGCCAGGGCGTTGGGCCAGTGGTCGAAGCGCTGCGGGCCGTCCACGCACGCCCTGGACCTCTTGGCGCTGAAGGTCAGGGTCTTCCGGTCGGCTGACAGCTGCAGCAGCGGGCTGGCCGTCCTCTCGTCAATGCGCACGTCCTCTGTGCCTGCCGGAGAGCGGCCGGAGTGAGTGGCCGGCCCAGGCAGCGGCACCCCGCGGACACAGGCTCCTCTCCCGGGCCCTCAGTCCCTCCTCTACAGATGGGGGCTCAGAGCAAGACTGAGGCCAGGGTGGGGTGTAAGGACCAAAGGAGAGGACACTTGGGAAGTGCCCAGCCTATACCCCTAGAACCTGAAAGGGGGGCTGGGGGGCCACAACCCACATCTTGCAGAACTGCAGGGCGGAGGAGGGGAAGTCACAAAACAAAACCAGAAAACTTGGTGACAGCTAGAAGGTTCCAGATGCGCCAAGACCAAACATCGAATTCAAACTCAAAGCAGGTGTGAAGCTGAAGTGCTGGTGGCGGCTGGCACCTTTGCTACGTATCTCAAATGAAAAGGGGTCACAGTGGGAAACGCTTAAGAAGCCCTGACATGCACCAAGTGCTCCAGAAATCGTAGCCGCAACAGCTATAATTCTGGTGTGCAAGCTCCTCTCCTGGAGAGTCAGAGCAGTAAGTCCTGAGCTGCCCAAGATCACACACGGAGCGGGCTGGCCCGGCCAGAGAGAAGGGCTCGCCTTTGTCCCTGCCTAGGGTCTGGCCCTGCTCACACCCTCTTCCAGTGAGGCACGAGCAAGCTTGGAGCTCGGGATGTGGCCCCTGGTGGCTAGGGAGCATCAGAGAGGCAGTGCCCAGCCCAGCCCTGCAAGTCAGGTAGGAACAGCAGAATTTAGAGTGGACAAGCTGTAGCCTGAATGAACCAGGAGAATATTCCCTGGGGGAGAGGAAAAACTGAAGGGACGAAACCAGTCCAGGGATGCAGAGATAGTATGAAGGTTAAAGTCCTTGCCTACCTCATGGTTTGGCCTGCTGCAACCCTGCTTGGAATTCTGGTACCCCATATGGTCTCCCGCCCACTGCCAGGAGTGGTCCCCCTCCCCCAGCACAGAGGCAGGGTGTAAGCCCTGAACAACACTGGATTTGGTCCGAGCCCCGCTCCCCACCCCTCCCTTGAAAAAGCTAGTCCACAGGCTGGAGAGAGAGCACAGGAGTAGAGCGCTTGCCTGGCCTGCAGCTGACCCTGGTTCAATCCCCAGCACCCATAAGATCCCTCAAGCACTGCCAGGAGTGATCCCTGGGCACAGTGCTCCAGGTGGGGCCCCCAAATCAATCAAAATAATAATAGCAATAAAAATCACGAACATGAGTTCTAGAAACTCTTGTCCACGACAGGAGCAGCCTGCTTGGAAAACAGGAATTCTGCGAGGCAGGCGGCCGTGTCCCATTGACCTTGGCAGCCTCTGTCTGCTGTGGGGCCAGGCCCAGCGCCGGCCTGAATTGGTGAAGTGACAGGGCAGGTCCATGTCTCAGCCCAGCTGCTGGTCAGCAGACGGTCAGTTCTATATATGTAGAGAAGCTTCATTGCCAAGAATCAATCACGGGCTCGAGATTATTTTAGATCCACCCACTGGAAGGACCCAGCCCTTGTTCCTCCCGGGTCCAAAGCCTCCTGCTAACAGCCCTGACCATCCCCACCCCCAGCAGCATGGGCTACAACAGACCACAAGCCCCCTGCATAACCTGGCAGCAAGCCCCACAAGGCCAGATGCCCGGCGGTACCCCAGCGGCTCTAACCTGAGAGGGACCCCAGGACAGCCGTCACCCAGAGCTGAGTCAGCAGCGGACTCCGAGTGCACTTCTCATTGAAGTTCAACTTCTCCGATTCTTGGGGATCCAAAATACCCTCAGCTGCTTCGGTCCTTTGTTTTGCAGGAGAGAAAACAGACAGGAATTCAGGTGGGGTCTGGAAATGGATCTGGGCCCATATGGGGAGAGGGAGGAAAGCAGAGCTAAAATCCTCTGTGGCTTGTGAGACGGTGCGAGGGTGGGAACACCACCCCCATCTGAGTCCCTGGCACCACATGTGGTCCCCAGAGCACTGCAGGCACAAGGGTTACATCCCGTCAAGCCCAATTTGAATCCCCGGCATCACACATGGTTCCCTGAGCACAGAGCCAGGAATAGGCCCTGAGCATACTGCGTGTGGCCCCCCTCCCCCCCAAATTATTTTCCCCCACTGAAGAGAGCCCAAGAATGGCACCTAACCCCCCAATAAGAGCTACCAAAAGGGAAGGGGGCCATCCTGCCAGTAAATTCAGGGCCACTGCTGGGGTCTCTGCTAGGAAGTGAGTGGCAGGGCTGCTGGACCATCCTGCTCAGGGGCAAGCACACCTTCCTGCAGAACTCACGGGAGAACCCACAAGAGAGGGCAGAATGGACAGCCGCTCCCCTGCTCTTTGTTCTGTGGTCATTCTGGCCCAAACCCAGCAGGTCTGGGGGTCAAGGGGGAAGCCAGTGATGTTCATGATCAAACCCAGGCATGTGCTCAACCACTTGAATCACATCCCTGGCCCCTTCTCTGCTCTTCAAAGGCAACCCCCAGAATTCCACACCAGCTGTATTCATCTGTGTGTGTCTAGGTGCCACCATTCCCACAATAATAAAAAAGGGGGGGGGGAAGAGGTAGAGAGAGATCTATCCCATCTGTGAGATTAAAAGGAAACAGTAAGGGAAGAACAAATGGTCAAAGTCATCAAAATTAAAGATTGAGTCTATAGAGTGCTCGGGCACTGGTACAATGGGTGGGGAGTTTGCCTTGCATGTGGCTGATCACCCGTTCAATCCCCAGCATCCTGTCTGGTTCCTTGAGCACCACCAGGAGTTAATTCCTGAGTGCAGAGCCAGGAGGAACCCCTGAGCTGGATATGTCTCCTCCCACCCCCAAAAGATTGTTTATAGAAATGAGCTTAGGGCTGGAGCGATAGCACAGTGGGTAGGGCGTTTGCCTTGCACACGGCCAACCCAGGTTCTATTCCCAGCATTCCATATGGTCCCCGGACCACCGCCAGGAGTAATTTCTGAGTGCATGAGCCAGGAGTAACCTCTGTGCATCACCAGGTGTGACCCAAAAAGCAAAAAAACAAAAAATAAGAAAAAATAAGAAAGAAATGTGCTTATATTGGGGTATAGTGAGGGGGGGCTCTTGGGAAACTGATGAAAAGAAGAGGGGGGTGGGGTGGTATCTTATATATGCATGGAAAGTATGATTAACAGTCATGTAAATCTTGGTACCTCAATAAGAATGGCAAAAAAATTTTTAAAAAAGCAACCCCCAGTCAGGAGGGACAGTCAAAGGCCTGAAGTGTAAGCAAATGGCCACAGGTTCTACAGAGCTTGTCCCCACATAAGCCAAGTGCAATCTGGGTGACACTGCTGGCCGCGGGCGGACCCCAGCACCGAAGTAGGTGTGTGTGAGAACCAAGGAGGAATGTGGCCCCTGGTGGCCACATGTGTGAGCACAGCAGCAAGCCCGGGGGAGCACCAGGGCCACAATGTGGGCACCTAAGCTGGAGACCGAGGCGCCTGGTGGACACATGGGTGGCGCCACGACTACCGGGAATGGAAACGGAGTGCACAAGCGCCCTTGCCTGGTGTGCAATCACCAGCGAGCGCCACAGCTGGGATGCGTGAACATTGCACAGAGAGGATGGACAACCCTGGTCACCGCAGCAAGAACAACAATAATGAAGGCAATGATGGAGAGAAGGGGGTGGGAGCAAAACTACACATCTACACACACGAACAGAGAGCTGGGTTCTAGGAATCTGAGATTGGGAAGTGGAGCCAGCTCGATCAGACGGGTCATGAAATAGCAAGCGTGTGTGTGTGTGTGTATGTGTGTGTGTGTGTGTATGTGTGAGCATGTGTTTACACACATCTGCATATGCATAGGGGACAACGACAGGAAAAGTAAGCACACGCAAGAAGGGATGGTCAATCCTCACCCCCACCATGATCCCTCACCTGCTCCCCACATCCCCAGCACTATGGTTTGTGTTCTCATTAAAACACACGCATACACACACACACACACACACACACACACACACGCATACACGCACGCATGCATGCACACACACCAAAAAGAGAAAAGGGGCTGGAGCGATAGCACAGCAGGTAGGGCATTTGCCTTGCATGTGGCCAACCTGGGTTCGATCCCCAGCATCCCATATAGTCCCCCGAGCACTGCCAGGAGTAATTCCTGAGTGCGTAATCCAGGAGTAACCCCTGTATATCGCCAGGTGTGATCCCAAAAAGAAAAAAAGAGAGAGAGGAAAGAAAATGGAGCTGGAGAGAGAGCTCAATGGGCCAGAACAAACTTCCAGTTCACCATTCGGTGACCTGGGCGCCACCAGAAGGGACCTGAAATACAGAGGTAGGAGCAGCCCCCAAGGACCACCAGGTATGGCCCCCAAACCCAAACCAAACACTTAGAAACAAGGGTCTCTGAGCAAAAGATGTAGGATAACACTGGTTTGTCCTTTCTGTCTTGCCACAGGGAGCTTAGGTTTACTGGGTTACTCCCATCTCAGTGCTCCCACTCCTCTGTGTTTACTTGTAACTTCTTTCTTTGTACTCAGTTGACTTGTAAATATTGTTTTTCTCCTCTCCTTAGTCCAATAACTTAATTAACATCTTAATTCTACTCTTAATATTAGTTATTTTGTATGGATACAGTAAGAAATACATTGAGCCTGGAGGGTGGCTCTCCTGGGGACCTCTACCTCAGACTCAGACTACAGTGCTCAGGCCAGATTAATCTTTCCTAACCCTAGCAGGGTCCGAACCTAGTTATTACTTTTCGGATCATGACAGAATTTGTCCACGACCATGCTCTTAACTTATAGTTAAGCATCATGGCACTTGGCCAGGCCCATTTCGATGCCAGGGTACCTCTCTGGGTCCATCCAGTCCCTCGTCGAGACCCTGCTTTTGGGGTGCTAGGAAGTAAGGGCAACTGAGGCTTAGGTCGAGAGAACAGACGTCCAGGAGGTAATATTATCTGGAGTCAATCAATTCCCAAGTTACAGAAGCAGAGCATTAACTGTCTTCCTGTGCCCATACAAAAAGGACATTGCTCTGAATAAACTATGCAAAGGACTTAAGGAGAAGAGAAAAAGCAATATGTAAAAATCAACAGAGCACAAAGAAAGAGGTTACAAATAAACACAAAGGAATGGGAGCACTGTGATGGGAGCAACTCAATAAACCTAAGCTCCCTGTGGCAAGGCAGAAAGGACAAACCCATGTTCTCCTACAGCACTGAGGCTCGGACTGACGGTCCTGAATGAAGACGATCCTGAGTTTAACCCTGCGTGCACCCCGGGCGCTGGTGCAGTTCCAGCTGCTCAGTTCTCTGCAGTCCCTGGCACTGCAGCCATTTCCAACGGTACCACAGCCACGTTTGAGAGTCTCACGCAAACACAGTGGCCCTTGGCATGCGCCACAACTGAAGAGAGGTGCCAGCACCCTGCTCAAGAGGCGTGGCTTCTGGTAAGCTGCTCTGAGAGCTCAGCAGAGGCGCCTCTACAGTAACTGCACCTTGGCCAAGAGGGTGCCCTGGGGTGAGCACTTGAGCAAGCAAGACCAAAGCAGTGCAAACCTCAGTGAGCACTGTGGCCGAATATACGAGCACCACAACCTCATGCGTGACTCCAGTGGGCACTGCAGCTGCGAATGTACAAGGGCGTCAGAGAGAGGGGGCGGGGGCGCGGTTAAGGCACTCGCCTTGTATCCAGCCCACTGGGTTCAACCTCTGGCAACACAGTCAGTCCTTGAGCACTGCCAGGAGTGATTGCTGAGACCATGGGGTGTGGCATAAAAAAGAGCAAAAATTATGAAACGAAAAGACTTAAGGAACATCTGTATAGATGGTGGTGGTCAGGGCTGTGGCTTGGTGGTAGAGCATGGCCTTGCCCTTGTGAGGCTCTGGGTTCAATCCCTGCTCCAAACACGCATGCAGGATGTGCAGAAGGGAGGCGGAGCAGGAACACTGAAGATTTTGAGGGCTGGAGAGATAGTTCAGTGGGTAGGACACTTGCCTTGTACGCAGTCGACCTGGGTTTGATTCCTGGCATCCCACAAGGTCCCCAGAGCACCATCAGGAGTAATTCCCGAGTGCAAAGCCAGGAGGAATCTCTGAGTACCAAGGGGTGTGGTCCCCCAAAACCCCCCCAAAACAAAATAAAACAAATATTTTGAGCACATCAGAGCTGGAGTGATGGTACAGTGGGCAGCATGATTGCCTTGCATGTGGCTGACCTGGGTTTGATTCCTGGCAATGCATCTAGTCCCCCAAGCCCTGGCAAGAGCAACTCTTGAGCACAGAGTCAGGAGTAAGTTGTGAGCACTGCTGGGAATGACCCAAAACCTTCCCCACGAAATATATTAGAAAATATTTTGGCACCCTTTGAATGTGGATCATATATTAGATAAGGATATTATATCAAATCGTATTTCCTGAACTTGATCATTATTCTGAGTTATGTACAAGAGTATCTTTGTTCTTGGATGATACATGCTGAAGCATTAAAAGATTATAGTTTCTGCCACTTCACTTTCCTGTAAGCTAGAAATCAACTTTCCCATATACACTTGGCAGTACAGGAGAAGAGAGACAAGAAGGGAAGCAAACCGAAGAGGAGGTCAACAATATGTCCTTGGAGGTGACATTCACTTTACCCATCTTGCCATTTTTCTGTAAGTTTTAACTATTTCAAAACAAAAATTAGAAACTGAAAAAAAATTTGTTTCAAAACTCAGATGAGGAGAGACAGACAGTACAGCAGGCAAGGTGTTTGCCTAGTATATAACCAATCCACAGCACCAACAGGAGTGACCCTTGAGCCCGGGGCCAGGAGTAAGCTGTGTGCACCACTGGGTGTGGCCCCAACCAACTACCCCCCTCCCCCAATCACCCCCTGGAAAATCTCAGGTCAGCTTGGCACTGTGCATAACTGAAAGTGAAGCAGATGTGTGGGAAGGCTGTAAGAATGGAAAGAGGGGGTGGCCAAGCACGGAGGGTGTGGGTCTGGGGGTTCTTTGGTGTTCTGACACAAAAAGATCCTCAGATAGTTTGATGAGTTACAGGTCAGCAAATATAAATTTCAAGTTCAAAAACAAAAAAATAAAACAGGGGCAAAGAGACAGTACAGTAGGCAAGCAAGCCGCCTTGCGTACAGCTGACAGGGGTTCGATCACCAGCATCCCGTATGGTCCCCTGAGCACCACCAGGAGTGATTCTGGAGTGCAGGGCCACGAGTAGCCAGGTGGTCCCCTAAGCACCACCAGGTGTGCCCCAAGACAAAAGAAAACCCAACAACAACAATTAAAAAACTATGAAACTCACATACTCTCTTTGTTTGGATTTGTTTGGTTTGGTTTGGGGGCCACGCCTGGCTGTGCTCAGGGTTTATACTCCTGGATCTGCATTCAGGGATCTCTCCTGGTGGGACTCTGGGAACCATATGGGATGTCAGGGATCAAACCTGGGTTGGCGGCATGCAAAGCAGCCAAGGCCCTATCCACTGAACGATGGATCTAGTCTCGCCTTCCCCACATTCTCCCCTCCAACTCTATATAAGAAAGTCCTCAAGACCTCGGCTGTCAAACTAATCACTCGAGGGAAGGGGGTGGGAAGAGGTGATGAAGGCTCATTATTTTATTTTATTGCTTGGAGGTGGAGCATTGGGACACGCCTGGCAGTGTTCAGGGCCTGTTCCTGGCTCTGTGGTCAGGAATCACCTGAGGTACTCAGGGGACCATATGGGATTCTAGGGATCAAACCAGGCTTGGCTGCATGCAAGACAAGCCACTGTACTCTCTCTCTAGCCCCTCAGTTTTCATCTTAAATGCTATGTTTTTTTAAACAATAGATTTTTTCCCCTCTCATGCACATGTATTGTGTATGAGATAAAAAAAAAAAAAAGTTAAGTTGGGGCTGGAGCAATAGCACAGCGGGTAGGGCGTTTGCCTTGCACGCAGCCAACCTGGGTTCGATTCCCAGCATCCCATATGGTCCCCCGAGCACCGCCAGGGGTAATTCCTGAGTGCAGAGCCAGGAGTAACCCCTGTGCATCGCTGGGTGTGACCCAAAAAGCAAAAAAAAAAAAGTCAAGGGGGCTGGAGATTTAATACAGCGGGTAAGGCACTTGCCTTGCACATAGCTGACCCAGGTTTGATCTCTGGCATCCTATATGGTTCCCTGAGCCTGGCAGGAATAACCCTGGAGCACAGAACCAGGAGTAATTCCTGGGTCCTGCTGGATGTGACCCCAAAACCAAAAAGTTAAGTCTAAGAGTACTGGTTTATAAAGTTAATTTCTTTCTTTCTTATTCTTTTGTGTGTGTGTGTGTGTGTGTGTGTGTGTGAAATTAGATAATTTTTCTGGGAACATATTTAGAAAGAAGTGAGGGGAGAGAAAGAGAGAAGTACATATTTAAAAGAGAACACAGGCTTTTCCAGAATAGAAAAAAGCAAATATACACAGAGACAAGCAAAGTAAATACATGTTCAAGGGATAACACAGGCTTGAAGAGGGAGCCTGTAAATTTAATTTCTTGAAACCAAAGATGTGAGTTAGTGGCTGAGCACAGACTTTGCATATGCGAGGCTTCAGGTTTAATTCCTGCAAGCGTGCGCGCACGCGCACGCGCACTCGCGCGCACACACACACACACACACACACACACACCTCCCCCCTCCATCAAAATAAGAAGTTTCCTTATTTGGCAAATTTTATCTTCTTGACTGCTTTCTCAAGCTTTTGGCTGTCCAGGGCCCCAGCAGGGCCTGGCGTTTGAGCTTGGCGCTTTCACAGCGAGAACGTCAACTGGGCGATTGTGCGACTTGGGTGTCTAAGGCTCTTCCATCCGAGAAAGGTTGAGTGCGGGAAAGAACATGGAAATTGGACAGGTGTCAGGTGTGGGTCCGAGTCTCAGACTCAGTCAAAGTCTGAGGCTTTGGCACATCCCCTCCCTTTTCTGTTGGGGTGACTATGCAACTGTGTTTGTTGTTGTTTTTATTGG